>NC_026005.2:71215722-71345934 GCF_000442705.2 Elaeis guineensis | reverse complement strand
ACTCAAGTATTCTACCTATGATAAGGAGTTTTATGCGGTAATTCAAGCTTTAAGATATTGGAGGCATTACCTACTACCGCAAGAATTTATTTTGTACTCTGATCATGAGGTCCTTAGATTCCTGAATTCTCAAAAGAAATTGAATCATAGACACGGTAGATGGGTCGAGTTTTTGCAAGCCTATACTTTTATTTTGAAACACCGTGCAGGTGTAGAGAATCATGCTGCTGATGCCCTGAGTCGTCGTCATACTTTGCTGTCCACCGTTAGTATAGAAGTTGTTGGTTTTGATAAGGTTAAAGAAAATTATGAGGAGTGTCCAGATTTTGGTGACATACTTACCGCTTTATGTAAGGGGCCATCTAGAGAACGTAGTGAATATACCCTTCAGGATGGTTACCTATTTAGAGAAACTAGGCTGTGTATCCCCCGTACATCTTTAAGAGATTTTTTAGTTTGGGAATTACATGCTGGAGGATTAGCTGGACACTTTGGCAGGAATAAAACTATAGAGTTGGTAGAAGCCCAGTTCTTTTGGCCAAGCTTGAAAAGAGATGTCGCCCGAATTGTTGTCCAATGTAGAACATGTGCCGTGGCCAAGCAAAGAAAACAAAACACCGGCTTATATACACCCTTACCTATACCAGACTGTCCTTGGCAAGATGTTAGTATGGATTTTGTTTTGGGATTACCTAGGACAGCTAGGAAGCATGATTCTATTCTAGTGGTTGTAGATAGATTTTCAAAAATGGCCCATTTCTTGCCCTGTTGCCAAACGTCTGATGCGTCGAAAGTTGCAAGGATATACTTTGATGAGATTGTTAGACTACATGGATTGCCTAAAACCATTGTTTCTGATAGGGATATTAGATTTATGAGCTACTTTTGGAAAACCCTATGGCATCTTTTAGGCACAAAACTAAAGTTTTCTTCTGCCTATCATCCGCAAACAGACGGTCAGACCGAAGTGGTTAATAGAAGTCTTGAAAATCTTTTGCGTTGCTTGATTGGGGAACATATGGGTAACTGGGATCTTTTGCTGCCCCGAGCCGAATTTGCATATAATAGCTCTGTTAATAGGTCCATTGGCATGAGTCCTTTTGAAGTAGTTCATGGATATCAACCTAGAAAACCAATAGACCTCATCCCACTACCCATGCATGCTAGGATTTCCGAATCTGCAGAGTCATTTGCACAGCATGTCAAGAGTCTGCATAAAGAGATCAGTAAAAAAATTAGTATGAGTAATAAAGTTTATAAACAGAATGCAGATTCTCATCGACGTGTTCAAGAGTTTGCAGAGGGAGATTATGTGATGGTTCGATTGAGGCCTGAACGGTTTCCCCCCGGAACCGTGAAGAAATTACATGCCCGAGGAGCACTTCCGTTTAAGATCATAAAGAAAATCGGATCAAATGCGTATGTTGTGGACCTACCTTCTGATTTTGAAATTAGCTCTACTTTTAACATTACAGATCTTGTCGCCTATAAAAAACCAACTCGGATACCTAGTGAGCCATTTGAGCCTGAACCAACCTTTGAGAGCGAACCTATCCCTGAGTGTCCACCAGCCAAAATGTCAGCAAAACACGATCAGATTGAGAGAATTTTGGATGAGCAGATCCTTTCCACCCGGAGTCGAGGCTATCAGTGGTATCTGGTCAGATGGCGAGGTCGATCGGAGTCTGAAGATACCTGGATCACTCGAGAAGAGCTGCAACGCATTGATCCCGATCTACTTGAGCGTCACCAGAGTGGAATCGACCCACACTCGACAGGGTCGAGTTTTTCCCACCCCGGGAGAATTGGTGCGGACACCAGAGCCATCAAAAATCGGCAACATGATTTAAGTTCGATTTGGATCGAAGAAGCATCATTAAATTGATTCTACTTCAGTTATTTATTTTCAGTCAATAAATTTTAATACATTTGGCTTTGGGTCCATAGGGCCATACTTGGATTTGTCCACGTCACCTTTGGAGCCACCACTCTCCACATGCCAAGAGAAGAAATATGCATGCCAGCATGTGCCGTGCTCATGCCAAGTTGTGTCAAGCATCAAGCACCCATATGGAGTTCCATTTCTTCCTTAGAATTTCTTAAGAGTTCTTGGCTACTTACTTATTTTGTTGAAGGTTGATTTCTTTCCTATGGTAGATTATAATGCTTTACTTTTTTTGTGGAGGGTTGATTTCTTCCTTGTAAAGATAAGAGATTCCTAAACAAACAGGACCCTTAGAGTCCTATATAAATCCTTGTATCTTTCATGAAAAAAAGACAATGAATGATTTTACAAACTCCACAAATACTTGTGTCAATCGCTCCGAGAGGGAGAGGGTGTGAGACCCAAAATCGCCCCACAAGGGGAGGGTGTGAGGCCCACTTTCTATCATATTCCTTCTACTTAAGATTTAGTGTTCCTACGACTTTGATCGACTCCACCATCTACCCACGCAAGCCTATTCCATCAAGAGAAGATCTGTCTCCTCCAGAATTTTTATCTGTCGTGCTGAGAGAAGGAGTGATTTCTTATTCTACAGATCATATGCTGTCAAGGACCTTCGTTCCTTAACAGTTGATCTTTGATTTTTTTTTAATCCGATGTTGGTAAAGACCTAGTTCTTTATCGATGGATCTGTTTGGTTAAAAGATTAAGAGCCCTAATCAGAGTAGTTTCTTAACTACCACGATCCGGATTCTTATCATCTTCTTAGATTTTCTCACGGGTTTAATGTTTTATTTTCTCTCGTTCCATTCTTATTTCTTTTTTTGCATTTACTCGTGAGCATGTTTAATTTCTGCTATCTGTTTATGAAATTTTCTATTGCTAATTGTTTACTGATCTCTCGAATGGTATTCGTCTGTATCATTTAGATTGATCTCGCTTTAGTCTCGTATCAATCAATCACGCCTCCTGAGCAGAGTATAGGCAACTATACTGTCTGTCTTGGGAATAATGAGCCCCTGGCCGGACGTGATTTGTTGTTGATGAACTGAAAAGAGCTTGATTATTGAGATTGATTTTGTTTTTAGGATTGTCCCGCATCAATATTTATATAATTTTACATATTTAGGATGATATATATATATAATATGAAAAAAATTCAGACACATCAATTAATATGATAGCCTTCATAATTCTATATTTATTAATTAATGTCATAATCTTCAATAGATTGACTTGAAAAAATATGTTATTAGGTCTTGATTATCACCTTCATCAATTATTTGCTTAACAATATACAGTAAGTATTGCGAATTCTCTTGTGTCGGTTGACTCCCAACAACAGCATGGCATGCGAAGGCACTGTCTGGTTTTTGATACGGTTGGTTTTCCAAAAGAATTTGCAAAACAAAGTCAAAACTCTATTCTTTAGCATCATTGCTATCCAACGATAAAATGGCTTCCGATGATAAATGCTCCAGACTGGGAACTAGTCGTTCACCACGTGTATTGGGTTACATTTCTTGCAACAACCTCAAAAGATAGACCAGTCACTCAAGAGACATTGACTTCTAAGAAATAATTAATTAGCATACCATGCGCTGTTGGCCCCTTTGCCCCAACAACATCTGGATAGAAAAGCAAGTCCTTGGAAAATGATATGAGTCAAACTAGAAATGACATCTAAAACTTTCAGATTATGCACGATGGTGCATCTTGATAGGATCTAGCAACAGTGGTCCCAAATCTTGAACCTGCTAGGATTAATCTATGCTCTAAAAGTCATTGTTAAGATAATTAACTGAAATATAAATATAAGTCTGCTTTAAATATAAGCAGAATTTGTATTTGTCATTTGATAATTGCCAACTTTAAAAATAAGCCAGTTTCTTATATAGCAAAATATAAGATCACATCAGAGAATTCATGGCAATCCAAATACTGGATGATGATAGCCCTCAAGTGTAGCAAAAAATATTATCTCATTGCAAAAATATTATCTTGATTATTGTAGAATAAAATAAATTGTTAGAAAAAAAAATAAGATCCATATCAACATAATCTTCACTGCTCCAGCAAAACATGCGATCAAATCTATAATTAGCAAAAGAAGAAAAAACTAAGTATAAGAATTAACTTTATATCAATAAATAAATTATGTCCGATAATAATTGTAACCATAATCCAAATAATTTGAAAGCAAATAAGGTGCAAAAATTGTGATACGTAAATCCAATCACATATCAATCAAGATTATGGGTAGGCATTGTTGGGATATACCGACCGTACCCCTTCACGCTGACTCATCGTCGGGCCTACTTGACATACGTCCGACTCTGCCGACCGACGGCTGCCGTTACCGATCGATCGAGGATACGTCGATCGGACAGACCTTCTTTTCTCTCTTGGTCGGCTGAACTATGGAGTCCGATACCCGACTCTCGCAACGCGCCCGACTGACTATCGGGGGAGGCCCCGAGTTTCCACCCGACGCCCCTCAACTAGCCGCCGACCTACGATCGGTCGGCTCCTTCAAATGCCGTACGACTGTTGAAAACTGTCAGTCCTGACAACGGCATGCGGCACTACCGCCTAGGGGCATTATCCCACCTAAGGCATGGGTCGACCCTAGCGATTTGACAGCCCCACGGCGATTTGATAGCCTCACGGCGACTCTGACAGTCCTCAATGGGTTGACAATCCTTCGATTGTCAGCACCATTAATGACGGCGCCATACCGCGCTCCACTATATATATCAGAGAAGGCAACAGTGCGGAGAGGTCCTTTCGAACCCCTTGAATCCCTCCTCTCTCCCTCTCTCACACACTCTCTCGTTGAGTTCCTTAATTCTTGTCTGCTGTTGCCTAGTCTCCTCTCTGACTTGACCGTCGAAGGGTCCCCGCCGGAGCCACCTCCGGTCAGTGCGGACTTCTTTTGCAGGTGCTCATTCCCGGCGACCAGACAATGAGGAGATTGGCCGCAACATATTTGGCACGCCAGGAAGGGAGAGTACGGGTTCCCACAGACGGCGCCAGGGATTGTAACCCCCACGAAACTCGAAAATCTCCTAAGATGACGAGAACAAGAGCTCAACGATCGAGAGTCACCGGATTGGCGAGGCGCTCTTCCCGTCGGGAAGAGGCCTTTCCTCCACCCTCCATGGCGGAACCTAGTTCTCCGCATCCCGCGGTGACCACGAAGGCACAGATCGCAGCGATCGTGCGGCAGATGACCGTGCTGACAGACGCGGTCAATCGATCTGGTCGCCACCCTCGCCGGCGGAGCAACCGACGCACGACCGATGCCCTCCAGGAGCAGCCGCCGAAACCCGCATCGATCTCCGTCGCCTCCTCGGGGGCACCCGCCACAGCGCTCCCACCAAGAGGAGGAGGGGCGGCTGCGGCGTGACACCCACCGGTCTCGACGACCATCTCCCTCCCAGCTGGAGCGAGCGAGGAAGGAGAAGCGACCGCGAACACCGTCCGCCTCTCTCTCGGACTCCTCCGGAGACTCCACCCCCGAGGTCTCTTGGCACTGACGGATCGATGACTACGAACGCAGGTTCGAGAAAATCGACCGTCGGCTTGTCCTGCTGCAGGTGGACGGACAGAAGTCCTCGAACGACGTTGACTTCCAGACCGCCCAACCTCTCTCCCGACTCATCCTCGATGAACCGATCTCCAATCGGTTCAAGATGCCACACGTGGAGCCTTACGACGGCTCCACCGACCCGATCGACCATTTGGAGAGCTACAAAGCTCTCATGATGATTCAAGGGGTAACTGACGCTCTTCTTTGCATCGACTTCCCCGTCATGCTCCGCAAAGCTGCCAGAGTCTGGTACTCCGGTCTTCGATCAGGAAGTATCCACTCCTTCGAGCAGCTCGAGCACTCTTTCGTGGCACACTTCAGCACCAGCCGGAAGCCGCCACGAACCTCGGACACCTTTTTTCCCTCAAACAGGGAGAAAATGAGACGCTCCGACATTTCATGACGCGATTCAACGTGGCCACGCTTGAGGTCTGAAACCTCAACGAAGACATGGCCATTTCGGCCATGAAGCGGGGGCTGAGGGCATCCCGGTTCACTTACTCCTTGGACAAGACCCTCCCACGGATGTACGCCGAACTGCTGGAACGCGCATACAAGTACATGCACGCAGACGAAGGAGCTTCTGACCGGTGCCTGACGGAGTCCAAGGGCTCGAAGGAGAAGCGGAGGAAGGGTCGGACCCTGTCGAGCCTAGCAGGCCCCCGTCCGACGGTCGGGTCTCACCCCTGCGGCGGAACCAGAGGTCGCCCGACGGCGGAGTCCAAGGCCGACACGACCCAGGTATGACTCCTACACTCCTCTCTCTGTTCCTCATGCGCAGATTTTAATGGAGATCGAAGGAGAGGAATATCTGCGACGGCCTCCGCCTCTGAAGGCAAAGGGCCTCGACCGACGGAAGTACTATCATTTCCATCGGAGCCACGGCCACAATACTGAGCAATGCATCCAACTTAAGGATGAGATCGAAGCCCTCATACGCCGGGGATATCTCGGCAAATTCTGGAGGAACCCGCCGACTCACCCCGTTGCCGACAGGCGACCCCAACTGACTGAAGAAGCAACGACTAATCAGCCTACGGCCGGGGTCATCAATATGATTTCCAAACGACTGGGCCCGGGGATGTCTGCTGAAGGGGAGCCGATGAAGTAGCCACGCCCGGACGATGTAATTACTTTTACAGACGAAGATGTTCGGGGCATCCAAACTCTCCATGACGACGCTGTTTTGTCTCGACAACAATAGCAAATTATGATGTAAAAAGAATCTTTGTAGATAATGGAAGTTCAATGAATGTTTTTTTTACTTGACCTTCTCCCGGATGCGATTGTTGACCGACCAACTCAAGAGAGTCTCTACACCCCTGATAGGCTTCGTTGGAGATGCTGTCGTGGTAGAAGGGGAGGTTACTTTGCCCGTGACGGCTGGAACCGAATCACGACAGAGCACAGTCCACTTGACTTTTGCGGTCGTCCAAGTGCCCTCGGCCTACAACGCAATACTTGGAAGACCCAGACTAAACGCCCTCAAGGCGATAGTTTCGACGTATCATCTCCTGGTTCAGTTCCCGACCAAAAATGGAGTCGGAGAGATGCGCGGAGACCAACAACTCGCCCGACGATGCTTTCAGATCTCTGCTCAAAGCGATGAATCGAAGGGCCCCCTGACGATCGACAAGCTGGACCAACGGGAAGAGGAAGAGCGGGGTGAACCGATCGAAAAGCTCGTTCCCATCTCGATAGCGGAGAATCCCGACCGAAAGGTGTGGGTCGGGTCTCAATTGCCCGACCATGAGCGACGAAAGTTGGTAGAGCTACTGAAGGCCAATGCCGACATATTCGTCTGGTTGGCGACGGATATGTCGGGCATCCCCCCAGAGACAATGACACACCGACTCAACATCGACCCAGCGATGAGGCCGGTGAGGCAGAAGAAGCGGTCTTTTGCTCCTGAAAGACAGAAGACCATCGACGAGGAGGTGGATAAGCTACTCGAGGCGGGCTTCATTAGAGAGACCACCTATCCCGACTGGCTCGCCAATGTTGTTATGGTGAAAAAAGTCAACGGAAAGTGGAGGATCTGCATCAACTACACCGACCTAAATCGCGCTTGCCCGAAGGATAGCTTCCCACTCTCAAAGATCGACCAGCTGGTAGACGCGACGTCCGACCACCGACTGCTCAGTTTCATGGACGCTTTTGCCGGATACAATCAGATCCGAATGGCGTCCGAAGACGAGGAACACACCGCCTTCATGACCGCAAAGGACCTCTACTGCTACAGAGTAATGCCCTTCGGACTGAAGAACGCCGGAGCCACGTACCAGCGACTTGTCAACAAGGTCTTCAAAGATCAGATCGGGTGCAACATGAAAGTGTATGTGGACGACATGCTGGTAAAGAGTGCGCAGGCTATAGATCACGTTCGGGATCTCGAAGAAATTTTTTGCACTCTACGACGACATCGGATGAAGCTGAATCCGACTAAGTGTGCCTTTGGAGTGACCTCGGAGAAGTTCCTCGGGTTCCTCATTTCGCAACGAAGAATCGAAGCCAACCCCAAGAAAATCAAAGCAATCATCGACATGCACCACCCGAACACCAAGAAGGAGGTCCAGCAGCTGAATGAAAAAATCATCGCCCTCAGCCGATTCATCTCTCGGTCGGCTGAAAAATACCTTCCGTTCTTCAAAATCCTGAGGCAGGTGAAGGGCTTCTCTTGGTCGGATGAATGCCAACAGGCCTTCGAGGACCTTAAAAGGTACCTGGCTTCCCTGCCATTGCTCGCAAAGTCGGAAGTCGGAGAGACGCTGTACCTTTACTTGGCCACCTCCCCGAGGCGATAAGTTCGGTGCTTGTTCAAGAGAACGAGAGCCGAATTCATCAACCTATATACTACACCAGCAAATTGCTCCACAGTGCTGAGGCTCGATACTCAGAGACGGAGAAGATGATTTTCGTCCTGATCGTGTCCGCACAACGACTCCGTCCATACTTCCAAGCGCATGCCATTGTGGTCCTCACCAACCAGCCCCTGAGGGCGATATTGCGCCGACCCGACACGTCGGGATGACTGGCGAAGTGGGGATGAAGCTCAGCGAGTTCGACATACAGTACGACCGCAGTCCGCCTTGAAGGCCCAGGTTTTGGCCGACTTTATCGCAGAATGCCCGACAACCGACCAAGAGCCGGAAGGCGAGAGCCTCGAAGGAGCTGCGGTCTCCGAGCCTGACGCGGGGTCCACCTAGGTACTGCACATCGACGGAGCTTCAAACGCTCAGGGGAGCGGGGCCGGATTCCTGCTCACCAACTCGGAGTGGGTAGTCACTGAGTATGCCCTCCGATTCGACTTTAAAGCCTCCAACAATCAAGCCGAGTATGAAGCACTCCTTGCCGGCTTGAGGATGGCGAAGGAACTTGGGATCGACAGCCTTCGAGTCTTCTTCGATTCTCAGCTGATCGTGGGACAGGTCAAGGGCGAATTCGAGGTGCGAGACCCGGCTATGGCAAAATACCTCCAGAAGGTGAAAGATCTTATGGTGTGCCTCGGATATTTTGAGATCTCCCACATCCCTAGGTCGGAGAACGCTCGGGCCGACGCACTCTCCAGGCTGGCGTCTTCAGCTTACGACGTTTTGGGCCGGACGTTCGTAGAGAATCTCGAGCAGCCGAGCATCGACAAGACGAGGAGGTGCTACAGCTGGCGGTCGAACTAAGCTGGATGGATCCGATTGTTCGGTACCTGACCGACGGGATTAGCCCTGAAGATCCCGCGGAGGCCAGACGGCTCCGATGGTCGGCCTCCCAACACGTGATAATGGATGGCCGACTCTACAAAAGGTCGTTCTCCCTTCCTTGCTCAGATGCTTGGGACCGACCGACGCAGACTACGCGCTCAGAGAAGTATACGAGGGGATCTGTGGGAATCACTTGGGGGGCAAATCCTTGACCTACAAAGTCCTGCGACAGAGCTACTACTGACCCACCATGAGGAAGGATGCAGCTGAGTTGGTTCGAAAGTGTGAGCCATGCCAGAGGTACGCCAACATACAACACCGACCAGCCAGCCAAATCACCCCCATCATCGCCCCATGGCCCTTCGCCCAATGGAGGGTCGACATACTCGGTCCCTTCCCTTCGACATCTGGCCAAAGGAAGTTCATAGTCATTGCCATCGACTACTTCACCAAGTGGGTGGAAGTTGAGCCTCTGGCGCAGATTACCGAGCGAAAGATGGAGGACTTCGTTCAGAAGTCCATCATTTTCAGGTTCGGATTACCGCATACCATCATCACCGACAATGGGCGACAATTCGACAATCAAGACTTCAAAGATTTCTGTGCGAGATTCCATATCACGCACCGACTGACCTCGGTCGGGCACCCACAGTCCAATGGCGAAGTCGAGGTGACCAACCGGATCATACTGTACGGACTCAAAACCCGACTGAATGAAGCCAAAGGCCTCTGGGTCGAGGAGTTGAACTCCGTCCTGTGGGCATACCGGAAGACACCCCGGGTCCCGATCAGAGAATCACCTTTCAGTTTGGCCTATGGAACGGAAGCCATGATCCCGCTGGAGATCGGGTTACCATCGACTAGAGTCGAGCAGTATCGTGAGCCAGACAACTCCGAGTGTTGGAGAGCCAACTTGGACCTCTTGCCCGAACTCCGATGCGAAGCACAACTCCGTATGGCTTCCTACCGACAAAAGGTGGCCCGATATTACAACGCCAAGGTCAAACCAAAGCTTTTCAGGCCTGGGGACCTAGTCCTAAGAAAGGCAGAAGTCTCGAAGCCTCTTGACCAAGGAAAGTTAGCTCCGAACTGGGAAGGATCCTACAAAGTGACGGACACTTACGGGCCGAGGGCTTACCGACTGGAGACTCTAGAAGGGAACCCCATTCCCCAGACCTGGAATGCCGACAACCTAAAGTTGTACTACCAGTAAACTTTGTATCCACTCACTCGAAATATAAATCCAGTTTCAAAACTTTGAAAGTCTGGAATCTCGACTCTTCGACGATTGGTCGACGCTCGCCAAGGAGTACGAGCCCCGACGTCCCGACTCGGACTTAATGTTCCACCGGGGACCGACGGCCTGACCGCCGATGATGCATCGGATGCTTTTACGAGGGCCGATATATCCATGGCAACGGGAGTCACACTTCTTCTACAGTTAGAATTCTCGGGCAGAACGATCGGCCAACTTGCCGACTCGGCTCCGGCTGAGAAAGGCAAAGCGCCAACGCGACCAACGTCGCGTTCGCAACTTACCGACTAGGTCACGATCGGTCGAAGGATATTCGGCTTACCACCATTTATCACACGGTGCGACGTAAGTACCCGACCTAGGTCCGGGTAATGGGGACCCGACTTATCATCGCCTCCCCGACTAAACGCGTCGGACGCCATTCGACTGAACGCATCAAACGACATTCGACCGTCAGACCCTGTGAAATGATCTGACAACCGAGTCCTGCCTGGTAGTCGGTCAACATTCGACTCGACAAATACGCCCGACTTACGATCGGGCGATAGATGTTCGACTTAAGCCCCCGATCGTCGGGTTATACGACCATCGAGAGGCTGATCGAAAGTCGGGATTTGCTCTGCCTTCGCAGCGGCGCGCGTTACCGGCTACCTTGAATCACTATCGGGGATCCTACCGAACGTCCTTGGGTCTACGACCTACGCATTCTAAAGGTGCTTCGGCGAATTACACAAAATACATCCCACGACACATCACAAAGGAGAAGAGTTCAAGTCCAAAAGATTAATTTCGATTTCATTAGAAGTTCGGGCCAAGTTTACAAAACTGGGCAGAAGCCTGAATACAAGTGTGATATATAAAAGTAAGGAAAAATAAAAGACCGACTAGTCCTCAGAATCGGCCTCGTCTATCGGGCGAAGATTGGGAACGGTCGGCAAATCCACTCGGCCTTCGGGGGTCGGAGCCGCTTGACCTTCGGTGGCCTGCTCCGCGTCTGCTTCGGCTTCTACTCTGGTGGTGCGACCTCCCGACGATAGATCGGCCGTCTCCTCCATAGCTGGGGCCTCCAGCTCTGACGGAACAATGCTGCGAGGTCGAGCTCCGGGTACAAGCTCCGAACGGCTTTCCGAGCGTCCTCGTACCCAACTCGGTACAAGAGGAAGCCGCTCTCCAGAAGTTCCTCCCGATACTCTTCTGAGTCGCGAAAGTCTTCTATAGCCCGACCCATGGCTTCTTTCGCCGACTCTGCTTCCGCCCTCACGACGTCTGCGTCGGCCTGCACGATGGACAGACTTTCTTCGGCCTTAGCGAGGTTCTCCGAGACTTACTCGGAGCTGCTCGTGTTCGGCCCTGAGCTCCTTATCGAAGCTGTCCCTCTCGTGACGCAGCCGACGGACGGTTCGGACTTCTTCTTGGCATCGTCACGGGCCGACTGCAGCTCGGCCTCCGAAGTTGCCAAGGAGCCTGTGAGTCGGGAGACCTCATCAGTAAGACGAGAGATCTCCCCCTCAAGTCGGGCCTCCCGATCGATCGACTGTTGCAGCTGGTCGACCAGTATAACCTTATCGGCTTCGGCGACCGTAGCCTTGTCCCTCCAGGCCACGCGCAGATCACCGAACCTTCGGTACCCAGCCTCCAGCTTGGATATATTGTAAACCAGCTGCACAAAATGAAGCCGACTATCAGAAGACCGAGCTTACAACAAACGGTTGTGAAAACAAAAAGAAGGAAGACTTACATGGATCATGGTCGGGTAAAACGAGGATAGCATGTCAGAGACATGCTGATTCTTCATGGCCTCAATGTCGGTCGGAAGGATGAGCGCCTGGCATAGCCTCCTGGCCAAGTCGTGGTTGGCCAGGGCCGATGCTCCTTCGGGCAGTGGAGAGTAGGTCGACGCCCCACCACCGGCCGACCTTCCTTCATCGTCGGACGCCATCGGGGCCTTCCCTCGGGCAGACATCCACGCCCTGATGTCGGAGAAGCACGGCAAGCTTGAGCCCGACCGAGTATCCCCCGAAGGTGCGGCAGCAGCAGACGAGGGTTGCTCGGGCTCGCGCGCCTCCTCCCGATCCTCCTCTGCCGGCTGAGCAGCCGGCACGTCCTCGACCGATTCCTTGACTGCCCTTCCTTCGGGCGAGGCTGCCCCCTCGGCCAATGGTCCCTTGGACGGGACTTCGACGACCACCGCCGGCGCCGACAGTGCGATAACGGGCTCTGCCTCTGCCCCAGCCGGCTCGCTCGGTGGAGCCACTTGGGAGGCCGCGATGGTCCGGCCCCTTGTGCCGGCCTCTTCCGCACGGCATACTGCCGGACGCCGGCCGCCGTCAGTCTCCCCCTCAGTGGCATATCTGTAGACGGCGATAAATGGTCAGCACCACAAAAGAAAAGAAAGAAGAAAGAAGAAGGAAGATGAAAAACTGACCTAAGCGAGGGATCGGACTGAGACCGACGTCGTACAGGACCTGCTCGGTGATGAGCTCCCTCTGCTTCGGTACCGAGATATCTTTTGGGCGGTGGAAGTCCTCCCGATCCCCGGCTTCCACCCGGCTGTTCTCGTTCGGTTGGGTTCGGGGGTCCCCCCACCGGGCAGGAAACCCCCAAGGAATAGAAGAGGAGACAAAGAAAAATTGGTTCTTTCATTCATGAATCAACGATGGAAGACCGGTGATGAAGGAAAGCCCCTTTCGAGGATTGAAGTACCACCACCCTCGGACTTTAAGGTGGGGTCGGAGGACAAAGAAGGCTCGGAAGAGTGAGATCCAAGGAATAGTCGGTAAAAGCCGACACAACAAAGCGAAACTGACTATTAGCCGAACCGAGTTTGGCACGAGTTGAGCCGGACACAGTCCGTAATAGTCAAATACGTTCTAGACGAACTCCGAAACTAGGAAGCGAAGACCGGCCCGGAGGTCCTCAATGTAGAAGGCCACCTGGTCCTCGGGCGGGCTGTTGACCCGACCGTTGGCACCAGGGGCGAACAGCCGAAATTGCTCCAGGATGCAGTATTGCTCCTGGAGTCGATCGACGTTCGGCCCTGAAAGTGAAGAGACCTCTACCTCCGGGGTCGACCGAGGGTCGTCAGTCGGGTTCCCCGACCGACTTCCTCTTGGAGACGTTCTAGCCATGAACCAGAACAGAAGGCAGAAAATAAAGAAAAGAAGGAGGAGAACCGCGAGAAAGCAAAGAAGAAAACAAGGGATGATGAAGGCTCCCAGAAGAAAAGGGAAACCCCCAAGAAGAAGAAAAGTGGAGACGGTTACCTGGAATAGGGGACTGCGCGGACAGAGTTTCGACAGCAAAATGGAGAAGATGAAAATCCGGAAGCAGGCAACCTGTATATATAGTGCCCCCCGACGGCTGAGATGGAGGCACGACCAACGAGGATCCCCCAGATCGCGATATGCGACGACATCTGGGCCCTTCTCCAGCCCGACGGTTCGACGCACCAGCCCTCAGATTGGGCCACGTTCCCTCTATCCGCTTGGGTGGGTCCGACCCAATGGCTTCCTGCCACGCGGTCCAAAAAGACGTGACGATTCGCGTTCCCGAAGGGATGGCGGGACGACGGTTTACATTCCCAACGAGATGGGACGTCTGACGGGGCATCTGACACCGACGGGACACCGACGGGACGTCTGACACCGATGAATCGCCTGACATTCATGGGGCGCCTGATACCAGATCAGCCCACGGTACGGTCGTCAGAATCAGGACTCGATGCGATGGGAATCCACTCCTTTCGCCCGACGCTGTCGCCCATACAAAGACAGTGGCCGATGCACCATCCGACTCAGGTGTGGAGGGGGCAACTGTTGGGATATACCGATCGTACCCCCTCATGCCGACTCACCGTCGGGTCTACTTGACATACGCCTGACTCTGCCGATCAACGACTGTCATTACCGATCGATCGAGGATACGTCGGTCGGGCAGACCTTCTTTTCTCTCTTGGTCGGCTGAACTATGGAGTCCGATATCCGACTCTCGCAACGCGCCCGACTGACTATCGGGGGGAGGCCCCGAGTTTCCACCCAACGTCCCTCAACTAGCCACCGACCTACGGTCGATCAGCTCCTTCAAATACCGTACGACTGTTGAAAACTGTCAGTCCTGACAACGGCATGCGGCACTACCGTCTAGGGGTATTATCCCACCTAAGGCATGGGTCAACCCTAGCGATTTGACAGTCTCACGATGATTTGACAGTCTCGCGGCGACTCTGACAGTCCTCAGTGGGTTGACAATCCTTCAATTGTCAGCACCATTAATGACGGCGCCATACCGCGCTCCACTATATATATCGGGGAAGGCAACAGTGCAGAGAGGTCCTTTTGAACCCCTTGAATCCCTCCTCTCTCCCTCTCTCACACACTCTCTCGTTGAGTTCCTTAATTCTTGTCTGCTGTTGCCTAGTCTCCTCTCTGACTTGACCGTCGGAGGATCCCCGCCGGAGCCACCTCTGGTCAGTGCGGACTTCTTTTGCAGGTGCTCGTTCCCGACGACCAGGCGACGAGGGGATTGGCCGCAACAGGCATTATCTTCTCCAACTAAAAGTTCCATTCTTTTAGCTTGCTTGTGGGGTTGCTCTTTATTTTTTTTTTACCTTTTTTATGCTATGAATACTACATATGTACCTTCTGTAATTGAAACTTTTTCTCTTAAACTATTTTCTTTAGGCCTGCAATATTTCATTGATAAGTGGTCAATGACAAACATTATTAAGCTAGAGTAATACTATATGTTACCTCCCAGACTTCTTTGGTGCAGAATATGAGAATATTGAAACTTGAGATTCCTCCACTATTGAATTTTTGCAAGTCTTTGTATGATATTCAAGCTTATCACAGCACTTGCATTTGTACATCTTCTTCAATATATTCTTGTCTATATTCGTAATTCTCTCTTTTTTTTTGGCCTTTCTGAAGGTCTTAGACTAAGCTTAAGGGATAATATTTTGCATCCAATATCAATTTTTATCCATCAGTCTTCTCAGATAATGGTCCAATTTCTAATGCATAGGCAGTCTTGTACTTTATAATAGTGAAATACTCCAATACATAATTTTCTAACTTTGTATCTCTTATATTATAAATGAAAGCCATAGTATGTATACAAGAAATACCTGACACCTCCCATAAATGACAAGAGTGCCTTTATTCATGGAGGATTACTTCATATCTTCCATTAGTCTCAACTAATTCTGCTTTGCAATCACTTGTTATGTAAATATTATAGTCACCCACCTTAAGACTAATGTCCTTTATATATTTTATTACCACAGAAATTAAATTTTTTTTCAGCAAGCAGTCATTCTCCTTCTTGCTTTTATCTTCACCATAATTTTTTATCTTATAATATCTAATAAATCAAGAGCTGGTCTATGTCTAGTCTTAAAAATCCAGATATTGAATGACTCTGAAAGATTGTTCATTATATAGAAACACTTAACCATGATGCCAAACTAAGATTCACTTCATAAACCAAAATATTTAGCATTAAGATACTTGAATGCCTCTAAGCTAGTCTCCTTAATTTGATTAATGATATCGTAATGCTCAATTTTTTGTATGCCCTTGCAGATCCCATACTTTAATTTTAATTCAGTGGCATGAAAACTTGGTTTGAAAGTTTTTGTACATATGCCTCATGCATTTTCTATAGTTTGCTTGGGGGTATATCTGTTATACTACTTCTTCTAGTCCCTTTTGTCAATATAATATGAGTTCTCACTTCTAGAGTTCCAATTGATTCTTTAAGTACCTCCAAAAATCAACTTCAGCTATCACTATTTTTAGATTCTATTATATGAAAGGCAACCGAAAACAAATCATTATTTCCATCAAGTGCTATAGCAGTCATTATCACACCCCTAAACTTTCCTTTTAAATGGCAACCATCTAGGCCTATGAAAGGTCTATAACTAGCTAAGAAGCTGGTACTGCAAGCTCGTAGATAGATTAAGAAGTAGTGGAAGTAATGTTTGTCACCGACCACATCTAACTTCAGCTTTACTATCCTATTCGAGTTTCTTTTGAAAAGCTCCTTCTTGAAATCCTTCATTTTTTTAAAAGAATCTACCTAATTATCATGACAAGCTCTTTTTCTTGTCAAACTTTATGATATGAAAGCTCAAGATGATGAAATTGCAACAATCTCCTTCTTAGTTCAATAGACGATAAGTCACTCTTTTTTCTTAGCCAACCAATTATCTTGTCATATATCCAAAATTATGTGGTCATCTTATTGCTATACCTATTCACGAATGAGCATATATGAGGCTCATTCAACTTTTTGACCTATACATATAAATAAAGCAACATATTAGTACATGCAATATTTTTAATAAATACTATAACATAAAAGATCGATATTTCCACTATAATACCTGAAATGTATGACCATCATATAGTAGCGAAGTATGGAGTCTCCAATTATAAGTTTCATCTTTACAAATCACTATCATTCTATTTGACTCATTTTTGAGAACTTTTATAATAAATTTATTTAGTATAGCATATTGACTTAGTACTACCTTGAACTATTATCGATTTGTATATTTTGCCCCTACGGCCATGTTAGGATTCTCATTATCTATTTCATATGTCTCTTCCTCATACTCTATGATATTTTTATCATCATCATCATCAAAATTACTATTATAAATACTATGATAACTACTCTCAGGACCATAAATTTCAGTATCCGTTTCTTACTCTTTTTGAAGTATAGTTTCATCATTTATCCCAACATAATTATTATTTTCAATAGCACCAATTGGGGTATCAATGCTTATGGCAGCTAAACGCTCACTCTAATTCTATCTTTCATTCTCTTTTACCTTATCCTCTTAAACCTATGCTATTATAATGGTAATACTTCTATATATTTCAATTTGGTCTTGGTTGCTTGATGTTGATTGAGAAAGTTGTATATCATCGATCTCTTTTATGACAAATAAGAAGCACTCTTTTAAATATCTATACTCTTGAAATAAACTCATCAATTTGTGATCTATATTTAATATCATGTAAGACTTAGGTGATAAATATTCAATCACAGAACAAATCTTTATATTCTTTTCAAGGTTCAAATTGAAGGTATGCACTATATCAACATATAGGTCTTTATAGTAATAGCAGTCAACATTAATTAATTAGCTCTCTTGTCTCTTAAAGTAGTACTTCATTCTTATGAAATTCTTAACCTTCTTAAAATATCTTTCAAATTTCACCTTCAATCTGAATAGTTGCTGCTCCATTTTAAGAACCCTGTGCATAGAATAAATAAATATGAATGATATAGATTATAAAAGAGAATGCTTATCAACCAAAACTATATTAACTAAATAAAAGAAAAGAGAGAATTAAGCTTTTACTAATTCATATAATCATGAACAAAAAAATAGAAAGATAAAATTGATAATGACTAATTCTATGATATAGAGGTATGAAGTTAACTATTTTAATGTTTAGCGTAACCATAGCAGTAACATGCCATCAAACTTCTTTAAATGCATATTATTTTTTTGGCAATAATAATTGATCTAATTAGATGAATTAAGGTGCAATTATGTATATGATAAAGATATTAAAACAAACAAATACATGGAAATGTCAATAAAGTGAAGAAAGAACAGTAGAGAAATTGAACAAGAAAAGGATCTTTGGTGAAGGAACAAAGGAGGTACTATATGATTGCTCAACTTAGGTTATAACATATATTGCCAGAGGATTTCTCTTCTACAGCTCATCATATTACACAGAGATAGTTTCTGATACTTTTTTCATCCTTATTGTCACTATTTGTATTTAAATCGGGGACAAACATCTGCATCTCTTGTATGGCATCTTTTATTTTTTTTGGCCTATTTATTTTGTTTAAATAAAATTATACTCTTATACCAAAAGAAAAGGAATACGGAAGGTATCGATAGTTAAATAGAAATAGCTCTTCAGCGAACAGAGAAGAAAATGGCAAAATAGGGAATAACAAAGAAAAAAGAATATACTGACAAAAGAAATGGAGTGGCAAATAGCTCTTCGGTGAAGGGAAGGAATTAGCAACGACCTCCGATGATGGGAAGAGATCGATAATGAGAGGGATCATGGATCAAGTCGTGAAGAGAAAAATATTATATTTGTCTGATGATGAAGAGAGCTTGGGCAATGAGGAGAGCTCTGAAGAAAATAAGATAGTGAAAGGGTTTAGGTGAAAGGATGGTGGAAGCGATGATCTTCGATGATGGGAAACAACCTATAATGGGAAGGACCATGACAAGAAGAGCTCTAATAATAAGGAGAGCTTTGAAGGAAAATAGAGCTGCAAATAGATTTTGGTGAGGATAGTAGTGATGATGATCTTCGATGATAGAAAGAAATTGGCAATGAGAGGGAGTACGACAGTAAGCACCAAAAAAAAAGAATAGTGAGGAGAAGAGAGGGAGGTGGGCCATCGATAGTGAAAATCGAATCAAGGAAAGATCCACATTTAAGGAATCATAGAAACAGGGGAGAAAATCATGATCAGAATTGCCAAATTCGTTGGCTAGGGATAAAAACATAATTTTAAAATTTTAATTAATTTTTAATTTAAATAACTATGGTTTTTATTAATGGTGCTAGTAGAATAGTTATGTTAGGGGTATTTATGTAAATATAGTTTTTGATGAGGGTACTGATGTAATTAATAATTTTACGAGGGAATTTATGTAAATTCAAATTTTTTGAAGGATATTTATATAAAAAATCTATACTTTTTTATCATTTTATTATATTAAATATATTTTCTCATTTTGATTACCAAATACATGTTAAAGTTTTACGGTACTTTATAAATGCAGTTACTAAAGAATAAAATTTTTTTTAAAAAACTTTATTTCCAAAAGGAGAAGTCTTTGTGTACCGTATGCGGTGCAATAAAATTGACGTGGAGTGCACCGCTCTATTATATTGGAGCACGTAGCGTACTTAACGATGAGACAGACATTTAATGCCGCTCAACTTTTTTTTTCTCTAATTTTTAGTGATTAAAATATTTTTCTTCCGTAAAATAAAAAAGAACAGTATTATTACTTTCTGATGTCTTTTATGACTTTTCGTGAATATATATGACATCCTGAACTGTATATATGATTTTTTGTATATTTATAATATCCTGAACAATATATATGGCTTTCTGATATCTTGTATGACTTCCTATTAGACCTGACAAATGAGCCGGATAATCCATACCCGCTTGCAGATTGCACGGATCGTGGGTGAAATTATCCGCATTTAAATGGGTTGTAGAAAATACTACCCACATCCCCCATGGATAAATGGGTATACCCGTGGATCACCTGTTAGTTTTTCTTTAATCGTTACCTTTTTTTATCCTCAAATAATAATAATAATAATAATACAAGCCAGGGTCTTGTACGCAGATGCAAAAGCTCCAGTTTAATCCAAATACTATACTTCAGTCAGACTAATGGAAGAAACAAAATCAATAATAAAGATTTTGCCTCAATTTCTAATCAAGGTCTTATATATTGCTCCAATGTCCTTCCTCAAGCTATCCAAGCTCTGTTTCCGACGTTCTTCCTCCAGACGCTGCTTCTCAGCACGTCTTCTATCAAGGTCAGCCCTATAAAATCAAGGGTGTAACTTAACATATTTTCACTCCTTCTATGACTCGATACAACTCATACAAGCAAAAAGCTATAGATGGTAACAAATAAAAAAAAGGAACAAAGCACCTGCTAGTGGCCATATTGATCGTCACATTGATTTATTTTGGCTGTCGATCCCGTTGATGTTGTAGATTGGCTTTTCTTTATTAATGGAACCTTAGGCATTTCATCCTCTACAACAGTGGGATCATCTACATTAAAAAAAAATAATAGAGTAATCGTTATCACAGTAAACACATAAACAGAGAAACAAAAATGAACGGATAAGACTTCTAATCAAATAGCCAACTAAAAATTTAAAACCAAATTGGTACATTCTCATTCACAGAAACAAAACAATTAAAATCAAATCGAAACTGTAAAATAAACATACCAAAGGATTACCTTTTCCTTCAAAACCACATAACCAATTTCAAGTACAAATAGTGGCTTCAATGTTTTCTGATAGAAGTGAGCTACGATATTTGTTAAGAACTTTGGCACCAATGCTAAATGTTGACTCTGAAGCAACCATTGTTATTGGAATGCTCATAATGTCATGTGCCATCATAGAGAGAATTGGATACCTTGCAGAATTTTTCCTCCAATAATTTAAAATTTTCATGCCTAGTGCTTGTTTGTGATCATGCTTCTACTCCTCCAAATAAAGATCCGACTCCAATTTAGAGGCATTCCAAGAATTTTCATAATCCTCGTACCCCTACAAATACAATATACAACATATTCCAAGTATTATAAAAATGAAAAAGAAAATCAAGATTTGATGATTAAAATAAATACTAATTTAAAGAAACAACTTACGCTGAGCTCAGGTTCAACTGCAACTTGCATCTCGCTAGTATTCGATGTGATATTACAAGTATCGGAGCTAACTTGATTTGCATATATATCAAGGAGCATCTTCAAGTTGCCTTTAAGATCCTCCAATTTACTCAAATATGTAGTTAGATAGACCTTCTTATGGCAAAGTTCTACAAAGGTCAACTTGTATCAAGGGGCAAGAACAACAGCAATAGCTAGAACCTCACTGAAACAGTCCCAATACTTCTCAAACTTTTCCTTTATTACCACTGCTATATCACTAATGACTTTGTCATTACTCTTACACTCCTTGATGAGACGTAGTTGGATTCTTCCATACACATTTGAAATACAAATTTATGGTTGGATGTTAGGAACCTGAAAGTAAAGTGGTATTTTCAGCAATGGTTGTAAGAACTTCCAAATCTTCTCGACTCTATTCCACTCACCACTAGATGGACAAAAGTTGTAATTTGAATCAATTAATGCATAATAAGTAAAGATATGCCGATAATTTAAAACACTTTCAAGCATTAGAAAGGTTGAATTCCATCTTGTTGGTACATCTAATCGCAGACCCATTGAAATAGAAACACCACCTTGCTTAACAAGCTCTATGAATTTAATCATTCTACGTTTACTTCCCTTAATATACTTCACACTTTCTCTAATTTTGTGCAAAGCACCTTTTGCAGCCTTTAATCCTTCTTGAACAATGAGATTCAAGATGTGGGCAGAACGTCTCATTGGAAAAACTTGCCATTATACAGTAGTAAATTTTGCATGCTAAGATGGCCCTTTAATATATCCTCCATCCTATCACAATTAGAGGCATTATCTAATGTAAGAGAAAAAAATTTCTTCTCAATTCTCCATTCTTTCAAGAATTGAAAGATTTTCTCTGCCATTAGAGACCCTGTATGCGGAGGAGGGAAGTAAGAAAAGTTCAAAATCTTGCTATGCAAAATCCAATCCTCATCTACATAGTGAGCCGTAAGACAAACATAACTCTCGGTTGTGCATGATGTCCATAAATCAGATGTGAGACTTATTCTATCCGGAACTTTTGCTAAAAAGAATTTGAGCCTATTCTTCTCTTTTCTATATATTTCATACAATCGGCTTTACAAGTGTTCCGACAATAATGCTTCACATCTTCATTCAAATAAGAATGGACCTCTCTTAACCCTTTATGTTCAACAATTGAATATGGATAATTATGCATCATGATAGCAATTGCTATCTTTTGCCAATAAGTTTCTTGACTAATCTTTTGTGACCGCAACATGCTATCTTTACTAAAAAGCAATTTGACCCACATTTGAAACCTCATGATTTTTACAAATTTCTAAGTGCTTAATGAGGTTCTTAGTTCCATGAGTTGAACCATATTCACCAATAGCATAATTTGCTGGACATCTATTACGTCTAGCACTATTCTTTTCATTCTTCTTATAGACAGAATAATGATCCCTAACATCAGAAGTCTTACGGCACTTGTTACCTTTGTCTTCTGTATTTGTTTCTATATTTGTCCCTTCGGAAGGTTGCATTACTGGATTACTTTCAATGACCCTATCTTGAATACCAAAAGCCATATTTGCATTCAGATGAGAAAAAGTTCAATAAATAGATGTATAATAAAGTTCAAGCTGAGTTATATTTTTCAAGATGAGAAAAATAGTTTTCTTCCATTATCATTAAGCTGGTTTTATTTCTGTTGAGTGATGAATCTCTAATCTGGACTTTTATTTCATCTGTTAAAGGCTGAGCACATTAGAATCATTTTCATGGGATTAAGAGTGCATTTTCTTTTTCATCATCTTTGCTTCTATTTTGCCCAAAATATCTACTAACAAGTTGAAGATATCAGGAACTTAAGAACATAGAGCAGTAAAATAGAACTGGACAAATTACAAGTCCTCTGAAAGAACTGACATGGGATGATAAATTAGTTCCTAATATGTTCACACCAAAACAGTCAATGTTAATTTCTACCAACAAAGGAACTCCTTTAGATCATGTGGAGGTTCAGAGATTTATCACTCAACAGAAATAAAAATATTTTGTGGTATCAAGTTCTAAGCAGGGAATCACAACACATCTACAACAATGAATCATTAAAATACGAAGCCAAGAAATAAAAGACAAATCTGAAATGTGAGAAATTTTGATGGTTTGAAGTAGTCGATTGAGGGCGAAATTGAGGAGAGGGTGATTGCAATGATTAGGAGTGAGGAGAGGGCGAGGATGATGGTGATTTACAAGAAATTTGAAGTTAGGTTTTGAGAGAGTGGTTATCACTTGTCAAGGTGAATAGCAGGGTTTGAGAGAATAAGGAGAGGATGATTGCAATGATGGAGAGGGCAAGGAGGACGACGGTGATTTGCGAGAGATCGAGAAGAAACTAAGGTTTGAGAAAGAAAAGAGAAAGTGAGAGGCTGAGAGCCGACAATGAGACTGAAAGAGAGAGAAGCTAGGGTTTGGTTTGACAAAGAAAGGGGTAATGAATAAAGACTAAATTGAACGAGTATGAAATAAATATAAAATTTTTTATTAAATAAATAGGTGATTTGTGGGTACTCGTGGGTTGACTCGGCCCACCCATGGGTCAAATTATCTACATTTAAATAGGCCTTAATTTTTCTACCCATATCCAACCCGTTGCGGGTGGATATGGGTCAACCTGCGGATAACGGATCATTTTGCCATGTCTGCTTTTTATGAATATATATGACATTTTGAACCATATATATAACTTCTTGTAAATATATATGATATCCTAAATAATATATATGGCTTCCTAATATTTTATATGACTTTCTGTGAATATATATAACATCTTGAACAATATATATAATTTTTTATAAATATATATGACATTCTAAATAACATATATAACTTTCTAATGCTTTATATGACTTCGTGTCAATATATATAACATGCTAAATAATATATATAATTTTTTATAAAGATATATGACATCCTAAACAATATATATGATTTTTTGTTGGTTATTATAACTAACAGGAAGTCATATAAAATATCAAAAAGTTATATATATTGTTCAAGATATTATGTATATTCACAGAAAGTCATATAAGATGTTAAGAAGTCATATATATTATTCAAGATGCCATATATATTCACAAGAAGTCATTCATATTGTTTAGGATATCATATATATTCGTAAAAAGTCATATAAGGTACTAAGAAGCTATATATATTGTCTAGGATATTATATATATTCATAGAAAGTCATAAATGACATCAAAAAGTCATATATATTGTTCAGAATGTCATAAAGATATGAGAAGTCATATATATCGTTCATGACATCATATATATTCATAAAAAATCATACAAAGTATCAAAAAGTAATAATATTATTCTTTCTTTGTTCTAAAGAGAGAAGGATATTTTCGTCATTGAAAATTAGAGAAAAAAAAAAGCTAAGCGGTATTAATTGTTTGTCATATCTAAGTACTCTATGTACCCCAATATTATTAGATGGTGCACTCCTATTGCACTGCATGCAGTACACAAATATTATTCTTTCTAAAAATTTTATTTCTTAAAAGCTCTACTTATAAAAGCCCTAAAAGCTCTGCTGTCAATAGTAATCCCAAATAGGACATAAATCAGGTGGCTAAACTTTAGCCTCCTAAATTGTCAAAAAAAAAAAAAAAAAGAACTACATTTGAATCTTGGAGAAATTTCAAATATTGGATTAAAATCTAAAAGAATTTCAGATCCACAACTCTATATTTTTATTTTTATGTTTATTTTTTTTGGGTAGGAGGAGAGAAAGGAGGTGCAAGTTGATAATTTCTAAATTTATTTTTTTCATAATATTTATGATGCAATATAAATGGATCATGATTGGGAGGTAAACAATTACTATGAAAAAAATTAATTATTTTTTGATAAATTTTAAATTTTGTTTCCCTTCAATTTGATTGACATAAAATCAGCATCTAAAAATTAGTGGAGATTTTGGAACTAAAGTAGCAATGGCAAAAATTAAAAAAAGCATGTATAAGGAAAAGTGTAAATTTAAATATGAAGAACATTTACATCAAAAAAAAAAAAAATAAAGAACATGCAGCTATTTTTTTAATATTTCTATATTTCTATATAGTATATATATAGTTTATTTTTTGAGTATTCAATTATCGAGTTTTTGGATTCAAACATTGTTAAATCCAAATTCGTCGTGCAAGAAATTGGATCATATATATAGAGAATTTAAATTTGAACGAAGAAGATTATCAAAAACTTGATTTGGATATATACTTGACTATTTTAAAATAATCGGAATGAATTATAGAGTTCTTGGGTATCAATTATATCTTTATTTTTTATGCTAATGCAACTAGAATTGAACCCGTGAGTGATTTCGATGAGCACTGGAGAACACATGGGCTTCAAGATGCCAATGGTTTGGGGTGACCAAGATTTTGCTGGACTATAATTCATGAGCATTGTAAACGTTGGAGAACACATGCAAGGTCTCACCCACCAAATCCATGCCTCACAGAACCCATGTTGATGCAATTAGTTCCAGCACACATACTATATGCTTGTTAAATTATATAAGCATGTAGGATTACAGATCCTGAAACAAAGGAATAAAAAGGAAGAGAGAAAAAGTCTGGTGCAAACTAGCAAAACTTGTTGCATCATAATGAACTGCCGAAATAGGGATTTCTAAGCAATTTAAATCTATGAATATTAAAGTAATGAAATAAAGTCTGCTATGTTCTATGGTGATGGTTTCTTTGGTTCATTTTCTTTGGCACCATCAATCAATGGAGAAGGAGATGAAGATGCTATATTAATCTCAAGTATCCACATTTAGGCTTTCAACTCATTGCAGATCGGATCAAATTATCTATTTAATAAAATGATAAAATTTAATTTTAATTTTTGATCCATTTGAATAAAAAAGAAAATTCAAGTTTGGATTGATATATTTTTGATCTATCATTCACCCGCCCTGACCCATGGTTGGGCTGGGGTGTTTGGAGATATAATGGGCTGGGCTTTTTCCCTATAGCTTGTGTCCCTTAATGGGCCTGTGACATAGGGTCGCCTGGGCTGTCTCTACCAGCAGCTTAGCCCAAAGGTTGAGGCAGCCAGAGATTGAGTCCATTGGGTTGTATTACTTGAAAGTCTCCAAACTTCAATATCAATGTTGAGCAAGGTTTACATTAAGGTTCCTAGTTGAATCATAAATCCATAGTAGGTCCCTATATTGCAAGTTTCATATAAAATTAAGCAAATCCTGCTAGCTTTATCTTATGTTAATATTTGGAGGAAATGTCTTTTGGAGCCCAAGGTTGCTTAGGAGCCAGCACATGGGATATTTGGATTGGTTTGTGACTAAAAACTGGTGAAGAGATAGACCAGGGACAGAAGGTGATAGAAATATTCCCTTAGTGTTTAACATGGATGAATGATTTTTTTTTTTTTAATTAAAAAAATTTAAAATCAACCTAATGCTATGTAAGATTGAAAATATTTTTCAACTTTTTGATCCCTATAATACTGTCATTTCAGCAACCTCATGCATTTGCATGTACATTGTCAATAGTTGGAATGATTGATGATTTTGCCAATGTTGTTCTCCATCAAGGAAAAAGTATAACAATAGCTGCAAGGTAGTCTAAATATACAAAGGGATTGTACTTGCTGGGTTATGGAGTTTGGCTCCAGTATTTATCTGTTGAATTTTGGTAATATCTTAAATCCAAATGAGACACAAACACATTGATTTTATCAGAATTTTCTAAGACAATAAATATTTGAATTACTATCTAATTTGTGTAGAGAATGGCATCAAGGACATAAAACCATCGCTTATTCACAGAAGGGTGACAACAATGACATGAGAATAATATATGATAGAAGATGTTGCTCACTTGTCTTCGTCCATCAAAATTCTCAACAATGTTGGCGTTTTCTCTTTGTTTCCATGGCGTTCCCGTCCTAGAAATCTTGCTTTGGTTTGTTGTATTGTACCTACCTCCTTGTGTTTGGCACCAGAAAGAGAAGGGAAAAAAAAAAGAGCTTTTGTTCACCACCATACCGAGGACCATAAATTAAAGGTTGATCCAAGCCAAACCACCAAAATTAATTTCAAGCAATGATCATAAATTGACCAAATAAAGTAGGAGTCGTTGGGTGGTTCTTTATTCCACCTGGCTTAATAATGGAGGGATTCGGGTTGTATCTTTCATGCGACAGAAGGATTCACCATTCTTTGCACAAATCCACCATGCAAGGTCTACTTCAACATCCATGCAGATGAATGCATGAAGTTTAAAATGCTTTGAGATTTATACAAGACACAATTCGATGATTGATGTCACGAAAGAAGATCAATTATTTTTTTGCACAAAAAATACAACCTGAACCCATAATGGAAAATAGAACGAAGGATCTTAAAATGCTCCACTCAACTGTAATTTACTCTCAGCAGGTCTAGGTCCAGTTACAGTTAAGTTTCAGTACAAATCATGTCCTAGTGCCAGTTCAGAGAAGTGTGCAAGATGCTTTGATCTTTTCAATAACAGGGAAAAGAAGGTTTGGTATCAGAAATCTGTCAAATGGCACAATTCAATTAAACCTATCAACCTAGCAATGAGAATCCATTTGACACCTTGGAGTTTAGTTGCCATTCACAAACTGCTAGCTGTGAGTACAAAGTTATGCCATCCTATTAAAGAAATGATCAGATACATACCCTTTTCGATCAACAGATATAGTCTGATAGCAACAATGAGATTGCAAAAAATATTAGAGTGAAAATATTGATTTCCCATCTAAGCTACCCAGTATCAATGCAATTACAAAGGGTTAGGCGACTGAATTCTCGAGAAGACCGTCCTACATGCAGGCCAAAGTTTGTTAATATATAACCAGAAAATTAGAATGGACAAAATAGGTGGGAATCTGGTCATCCCAGATAACAAACAGGGAGGACCAAAACCAAGGCATCTGTTTCCTTGGATCTGGCAACCAGCTTCCATCATAGTTGCCATGGGTTCTGACAAAATTTGATTACTCTTCATCATTCATTTTTCTTGTCGTATCCAGTTTTTCGCAATGTGTCCATCCACTTCAGTCGAAGCTGGTGATTCTTTCTACAACTTGGCTGATAAAAGGCAGCGATGTGATGACACAAAGCCTGTCACATAAACCTAGAAATTAGCAAACACCAGCAGGGTAAATACAATCAGCTGTGGCTTGAGAGCATCTCAAAGAGAACATAGAACAAGTGTGGAAATAAAACAAATGCTAGGTATAACTATGAGATGACAAGAGAAGTTCTGTTGGCAAGGCAACAACAAAATAAGAGATACCTGAGATTTCAAATCAAATGCTAATGCACAAAATCCCTCCTTTTCCTCTTAAAAGATAGCAATCCACAAACTCAGACAAATGGCAATTGCATTGGCTCCTCAGCCACTACCTAAGATCCACTATAAATTGTGGTAGTGCAGGCATTGAAAGGCAACAAATTAAGCAAACAAACCATATTAGACTTTTGGAGGAGAAAGTAAAACTGCCATGAGCTTGCCACATGCACTCATCCTACCATACCCGGCACAAGGTCATGTTATCCCCCTACTGGAGCTCTCTTACTGCTTGATTGATAATGGTTTCAAGATCACATTTGTCAATACTGAAAATAACCACAAGCGTGTTCTTGCCAACTTGTCCAAGAAGGAAGGTGAAATGAAGGGAATAAATTTGGTTGCAGTACCAGATGGATTGGAATCTGAAGAAGATCGGAAAGATCTTGGGAGGGTTAATGATGGTTTTCTGAAGAACATGCCTATATGTTTGGAGGAATTGATACGAAGGAGTAATGAGTCAGAAGATGACAGGATCACATGTATGATAATTGACGTTAGCATGGGATGGGCTCTTGAGATCGCTAAGAAGATGGGACTTCGGGCAGCTGCATTCTGGCCAGCATCTGCCGGGATTTTGGCAACAACGTTGAGCATTCCCAAGTTAATTGAGAATGGTGTCATTGATCCAGAGGGTAGGACCAAAAACTGTGCACTTTCTGATCATGAATTAATCATGACAAACACATCAAAAGTTATGATAACATGTACTAGCCATATATTTCTGAGAGACGATAAAAACACAAGCATTTAAAATGAATTTTTCTCCTCCCTTTCTCACACTCACTACTTACTTTCAACCAAATTACCAAGCCAGGGAATCATATCTCTGAACATTTATAAATTTCTTACTGGAGTTCATAAATGATCCTATATGAGGCCTTCGTACTCTAATGGTGGACAAAGCATTATTCTTTCAATCAATTGTTAGGAAAACTTTCACCCTTTATGAACTAAACATCTTTCTAATCACTTGGATAATACATATTTTCCATTTCATGCAGGAACACTAAAGCAACAGATGTTCCAACTGGATGCAGACATGCCACCCATGAACTCCAATCATTTAGTGTGGACTTGCTTTAGTGACCCTGAATTACGACCAAAGCTCTTCAACTACACAGTCAACAGTATTCGAGCAGTCAAGATTGCTGAACACATAATTTGCAACTCATTCAAGGAGATTGAGCTGCCAGCATTCACCTATGCCCCAAATATAATTCCTGTGGGACCATTATTGACAGGCGAGCGGTTTGGAAAACCTATTGGTCACTTCTGGCCTGAGGATGCAACTTGCATGGCTTGGCTCGACGAGCAGCCAGCCAACTCAGTCATCTATGTGGCCTTTGGGAGCTTCACCATCTTTAACCAAATCCAATTCCAAGAGCTTGCTCTAGGGCTTGAGCTCTCAGGAAGAACATTTTTGTGGGTAGTGAGGCTAGACCTAACAAGTGAGACAAGTGATGCCTACCCAGAAGGCTTTAGAGACCGAGTTATGACAAAGGGGAGGATGGTGGGTTGGGCACCTCAACAGAAGGTTTTGGCACACCCTTCTATTTCTTGTTTCATATCCCATTGTGGCTGGAATTCAACACTAGAAGGGGTGAGAAATGGAGTGCCTTTCTTGTGTTGGCCTTACTTTGCTGATCAATTCCTCAACCAAAGCTACATTTGCGATATTTGGAGGATTGGTTTGCAGATGATAGCTAATGAGAGTGGGATCATAACAAAGGAACATATCAAGTTGAGAGTGGAAGAATTGCTTGGTGACAAGACAATGAGGGCAAGAGCATTAGAGCTGAAGGAAATTGCAAATAGATCTGTCATCAAAGGAGGGTCTTCATTTGAGAATCTTAAAAGTTTTGCTGATGCCATGAAATAATGAAGAACTTGATGAAAACAAAAACAAGGATGAAAGACTCATGCTGTCAAGATGTATTGAACGGGCCAAAAATGTATCAAATTCAACAAATGAGATATGAACACAGCTTTATCAGAATTTTCTAAGAAAAGAGATATTTGAATTACTATCTAATTTGCGCAGAGAGTGGCATCGAGGACATGCAATCCATCATCTGCACTTATACTTATTCACAGAAGGATGACAACAATGACACGAGAAACATATCTGATAGTAAGAAGATGCTTGCTCACTTGTCTTCGTCCATCAAAATTCTCAACAATGTTGGCTTTTTCTCCTTGTTTCTGCGGTGTTCCAGTTATAGAAATGTTGGTTTGGTTTGTTGTATTGTACTTGCCTCCTTGTGTTGGCACAAGAAAGAAAAACGGAAAGAATCTTGATCACCATTTTCTTGAGGACCATAACTTATAGGTTGATCCAAGCCAAACCACTGAAGTTAATTTCAAACAATGATCATAAGTTGAACAAATAAAGTTGGACTCCTTGGGTGGTTTTTTATTCGGGTTGAATCTTTTGCGCAAAAGAAAGATTCACCTTCCTTCGCATGAATCTACTGTTGTATCATGCAATGGCCACTTTAAGATCAGTGCGGGTGGATGCATGGAATTGGAATTGCTTTGATATCTGTACAAGGTGCAATCCAATGGTTGACCTATCAACCTAGCAATGACAATCATTCTTTCGCATGAAAGATACAATCCAAACCCATAACAGAGACCAAATTGAAGGATCTTAAAATGTACCACTCACTGTAATCTACTTTCAGCAGGTGTAGGTCCAGTTACAGTTTTGCTTCAGCATGAATCATGTCCTAGTGCCAGTTCAGAGAAGTGTGCAAGATGCTTTGATTTTTTCAATAACACAAAAAAGAAGATTTGATATCAGAAAGCTGTCACATGGCACATTTTAGATTTTGAATCCACAATTCAATTAAACATATCAACCTAGCAATGATAATCCATTTGTCACCTTTGAGTTTAGTTGCCATTCACAAACTAGTGGCTATGAATACAAAGTGATGGCATCCTAAAGAAATGATCAGATATATTCCCTTGATCAACAGACATAGTCTGATAACAACCATGAAATTGTAAAAACTATTAGAGTGAAAATAATGATTTCCCATCTAAGCCACTCAGCATCATGGCAATTACGAAGGGTTACAGGGCTGAATTCTTGAAAAGACTGTCCTTTATGCAGGCCAAAGTTTGTTAATATATAAACCAGAACAATAGAATGGACAAAATAGGTGGGAATTTGGTCATCCCAGATAACAATTCAAGGCATTTGTTTTCTTGGATCTGGCAACCAGTAGTTGCCATTGGTTCTGACAAAGTTTGATTACTCTTCATAATTCATTATTTTTGTTGTTTCCAGCTTTTTGCAATGTGTCCATCCATATAAAGATGACCCATCAACTTTCTGTTGAAGCTGGAGATTCTCTCTACAACTTGGCTAATAAAAGGCAGCAATGTGACGACACAAAGCCTGTCTCATAAATCTAAAAGTTAACAAAGATAGGCAGGATAAATATAATCAGCTGTGGCATGAGAGCATCTCAAAGAGAACATAGAATAAGTGTGGAATTAAAACAAATACTACATATAACTATGAGATGACAAGCGAGATTCTGTTGGGAAGGCAACAACAAAATAAGACATAACAGAGCTCTCAAATCAAATAATAATGCACAAATTCCCTCCTCTTCCTCTTAAAAGATAATAATGCACAAACTCGGACAAATGGCAATTGCATTGGCTCCTCAGCCACTACCTAAGATCCTCTATAAATTGTGGTAGTGCAGCATCGAAGGCAGAAAAATAAGCAAACAAACCATATTAGACTTTTGGAGAAGGAGAAAGCAAAACTGCTATGAGCTTGCCACATGCACTCATCCTACCATACCCGGCACAAGGTCATGTCATCCCCCTGCTGGAGCTCTCTTACTGCTTGATTGATGATGGTTTCAAGATCACATTTGTCAATACTGAATATAACCATAAGCGTGTTCTTGCCAACTTGTCCAAGAAGGAAAGGGAAATGAAGGGAATAAATCTGGTCGCAGCACCAGATGGATTGGATTCTGAAAAAGACCGCAAAGATCTATGGAGGCTTAATGATGGTTTTCAAAAGAATATGCCTATATTTTTGGAGGAGTTGATACGAAGGAATAACGAATCAGGAGATGACAAGATCACATGTATGATAATCGACCAGAGCATGGCATGGCACTTGAGGTTGCTAAGAAGATGGGCGTTCGGGTAGCTGCGTTCTGGCCAGCATCTGCTGCATTTTTGGCAACTACATTAAGCATTCCCAAGTTAGTTGAGGATGGTGTCATTGATGCGGAGGGTAAGACCAAAAACTATGCACCTTCTGATCGTGAACTAATTGTGACAAACATATCAAAAGTTATGATTACATATACAAGCCACATGTTTCTGAGAGATGATTAAAACACAAGCAGTTAAAAATGAATTTTGCTCCTCCCTTCCTCAGACTGACTATTTACTTTCAACCAAATCAACAACCCAGGAAATCACAACTTTGAAGTTTGAACTCTTAAAATTTCAGATTTGGTTTCATAAATGATCCCTATACGAGGCCTTAATACTCTGATGTTGGACAAAGAATTATTCTTTCAATGATTTATGACAAAAGAATGCACACAAACTTGAGTACAAGCTACAGGCATGAAGGAATCAATTGTTAGGAGAACTTTCTCCTTCTATGAACTAAATAGTTTTCTAATCACTTAGATCGCTCAGATCATTCATTTTACATTTCATGCAGGCATACCAAAGCAACAGATGTTCCAACTGGATCCAGACATGCCAACCATGAACACATCAAACTTAATGTGGACTGGTTTTAGCGACCCTGAATTACAACGAAGGGCTTTCCACTTCATAGTCAACAGTACTCGAGCAATCGAGATTGCTGAACACATAATTTGCAACTCATTTAAGGAGATTGAGCTGCCAGCATTCACCTATGCCCCAAATATAATGCCTGTGGGACCATTACTGACAGGGGAGCGGTTTGGAAAGCCTATTGGTCACTTCTGGCCCGAGGATGCAACTTGCATGGCTTGGCTCGACGAGCAGCCAGCCAACTCAGTCATCTATGTGGCCTTTGGGAGTTCCACCATCTTTAACCAAATCCAATTCCAAGAGCTTGCTCTAGGGCTTGAGCTCTCAGGAAGAACATTTTTGTGGGTCGTGAGGCCAGACCTAGCCAGTGAGACAAGAGATGACTACCCAGAAGGCTTTAGAGACCGAGTTATGACAAAGGGACGGATGGTGGATTGGGCACCTCAACAGAAGGTTTTGGCTCACCTTTCTATTGCTTGTTTCATATCCCATTGTGGCTGGAATTCAACACTGGAAGGGGTGAGGAATGGAGTGCCTTTTTTGTGTTGGCCTTACCTTGCTGACCAATTCCTCAACCAGAGCTACATTTGCGACGTTTGGAGGATTGGTTTGCAGATGATAGCTAATGAGAGTGGGATCATAACAAAGGAACATATCAAGTTGAGAGTGGAAGAATTGCTTGGTGACAAGGCAATGAGGGCAAGAGCATTAGAGCTGAAGGAAATTGCAAATAGATCTGTCACCAAAGGAGGGTCTTCATTTGAGAATCTTAAAAGTTTTGCTGACGCGATGAAGTAATGAAGAACTTGTCGATGAAAAAGTGACAATGAAAGGCATGCTGTCAAGATGTGCCGGTAAGAGTTTTTCTCATGAAAAAAGAAAGTGCTATGCCTGATCAAGTTCACTACATAAGCAGTATGAGATATGTTATAACAGGAAAATGCCCTTTTTAGCCCTGGTTATGCACATGAAATGTTCCTTGGCCTACATAATGTTGGCTTGGCAACTCACTATTCAATCACCCCATTGCTCACTTATTCCAGCAAGTTACACTCATCCCCTATATGCTGGCACCCATAGTATAACTAATTAAACTTCTCATTTTCAACATGAAAAGTCAAAGAACAATTCCTTATATTTGTCTAATGCATAGAAAGATCACAAGAAACTATTTTATTTGATTTTTGGTTCACCTTTCTTCTTGGGGTGCCCTATCTATCTTAATAAGCTGGACAAAATCATATTTCACCTTGCATACAGGAAAAAAAACAAACATAATTATCTACATTACAGAGAAATCAGATCAGAAGGACAGATAGAGAGAGTTATTTAAAATATCGGCATAAAAACATACAGATTTCCTATATAAAATGTTCAAGAATAAGATATATGAAACTGAATTCTTATAGAGTACAAGGTCCACCATGCAGGGAGCTGTAATCATCAATGATTACATGGCAAGATCAAATGTTGGTACTTTCATATATCAAGATCCTTTGCAAACTGATCCATCACTGTTAAAGAGCACAAAAGTATAAGAAGAAGGTTACACAAGAATTTCGGTCCAAGGGTTTGTTATCAAACTGCTATAAGATGGATATTCCAAGATACCATGACAGTGCTTATCATAGGCACAAAATGAAAACATCCACAAGAACATTGGCTTGACTTGGTGATTGAAGTTGAGGGGTTCCTTAGAATAAGCAGGAATGTTGGCTTTCTATCATTATCACAAAATGTTCCTAGATTAAAAATGGTCAACAGTAATTATTAGTTTCTTCGCCTGATATCTTACAATGTTAACCAAATCAAGAACATGGACTGGTACTGAAATTTCTAGCAAGATCATACACTAAACAAATTAGAAGAGGATTCATCTGTTGCTGTCAGTATTCCACCCAGCTTAATAAAGTCAAGTCCCAAAGGTGAGGACTCACAAATGAACCAATCACTGAAATTTACATTTCAGAGTTGCATCAAATTGTCATCATTTAACATAGAGATGCATTGTTCAAGTAACAGATAACATAGAGTTCAGAGTGTGCTCAGATTTTTTGGTCTCAGAAACCTTTCACCAGTCTCATGACGGAATGGAGTTTGAATTCCATGACTCAATCAAACTCATCTTCCTGGCAACGATAATATACTTCTCCCTGTAGACTGTTATTGCCTTTGGCAAAATGATGGCTATCAATACAAAGCGAGTCTATGAATGCAAAGTGATGCTATCCTGTTGATGAAGAAAAACGATAAAAAAAATTCCCTTGGCTAACAGATATATTTCAAGGAAGAAAAGGGACTGCCAAAAAACAAAGAAAGAAGTGTAGATAATAATTTCCAATCTAAGATATTCAGATCGAGTTTACTATGAAGAGTTAAAAGCGCAAATTCCCAAGGAGGAAGACCGTCCAATCCGCCGGCCAAAATTTGTTGATACATATAGCCAGGACTATACAATGGAGAAATGGATGTAGCAACTAAGTGTGCCCCAGATAACAAGTAGCAAGACCAAAATCAAATGCTTATCTGAAACCAGATTCCATATAAGTTGCCATGGTTCCCAACTTCCCACAAAATTCAAGTACTCTTTGGTAATTTAATTTGTACACCATTCCAGCTTTTGCCATAAGTCCAAGCGTCCAACTACAAATACATGACTTTTTCTGATTTCTGTTGAAGCTGATCCTTACCCCAAACATTGGCCAATTGACAGAAGTAATGTGGTGACCTTGAACTATCAAATAATTCCAGAAGTTACTAGAGGTCTGAGGGTACATACAAGTTCTGGCATGAAACCATCTCATTAGAAAACATAGTACAAGTGTGGAATAAAACTGAATACCAGGCTACAAGATGGCTAGGGACAAGAGAAGCTTTTTTCTATGAGTAACAACAAAATAATGCATCTGAGCTCTCAAACTCAAGGCTAGTGCACAAGTTCAGACCATGGTAACCTAAGATCCACTACAAAGTGTGGCAGTGGAGGCAGCAAAGGCACACACCTCAGAACAATTGTTTGCCACATGTGCTAATCCTACCATATGCAGCACAAGGCCATGACATACCCATCCTGGAGCTCTCCTACTGTTAGGTGGATCATGGTTTCAAGATTACATTTGTCAACACTGAGTTCGACCATAACCTTTTTTGTGCTGCCTTGTCCTAGAAGGAAACTGAAATGGATCAAATATCGATACAGAGGATCAACAAATCAGAAGAAGACAAGCCACATGTATGATAGTTGACCAAGGCATGGCGTGGGCTCTCGATGTTGTCAAGAAGATGGGGCTTAGGTCAGCCGCGTTCTGGCCAGCATCTGCTGGGATATTGGCCACAATGTTGAGCATCCCCAAGTTGATTGAGAATAATATCATTGATGCAAATGCTAAGACCAGAAATAATACATCTTATTTGCAACCTAATCACCATCACAGGACTTCTAACGTTTTATAAATTTTCAACTTAAGTTCATGAAATTTTAAATTAAAGAAAAAAGTGCCTAAAACGTGGGGGAGAGATGATCCAAATGCAGGCTTAGTGTTCTGATGTTGGATAGATTCATAATTTCTTCACTGGTTAATGATTGGAGAAGGCACAGAAACTGGATGTCCAATCCTGAAATCTATCACAGAAGCTTGAAGAAATCAATTATTAAGAATCTTAGTCCATCTGATGTTTCAGCTATGAATCAGATAGTTGACTAATGATTCAAATAAATACGGCTAATCATGTTTACAAGTCATGGAGGAATGCCAAAAGACCAAATGGCATGCCACTCATGAACACAGCTCACTTAAAGTGGACCTGCTTAAGCAAGCTTGAACATCACAGCTGGTTTTCCAATACAAAGCAATAATAATCAAATAACCTCGACTTCTGAGTTCATCATTTGCAACTCATTTTAAGAAATCGTGTTACCATTGTTTACCTATGCCCCAAAATGTACTCCCTGTAGGACTGTTACTGTCAGTAGTCTGGAAACCTACTGGGCATTTCTGGGCAGAGGATGGAACTTGCATGGCTTGGCTCAATGAGCAGACTGCCAACTCACCCATCTATGTGGCCTTGAGAAGCTTGACATATTTAAACAAAGCCAGTTTCAAGAGTTTGCACTTGGGCTTGAGCTCTCTGGAAAAACATTTTTTGGGTCGTGAGGCTGGACCTAACTAATGAGACAAGTGATGCCTATCCAGGAAGCTTCAGAGACCACATTACATGAGGGGGAGCAAGTGGTGGGTTGGGCACCTCAACAGAAGCTTTAGGCTCACTCTTCTATTTCTTGTTTTATATTGCATCGTGGTTGGAACTCAGTATTGGAGGGAATGAGGAGTGGAGTACCTTTCTTGTGTTGGCCTTACTTTCTAGACCAGTTCCCCAACAGAGCTATATATGTGATGTTTGGAGGATTGGTTTGCAGATGATGCCTAATGAAAGTGGGATCATAACAAGGGAAAATATCAAGTCAAAGTTGGAGGAACTGCTTCGAGATGAGGTAACAAGGGCAAGGGCAAGGCTCACTCTTCTATTTCTTGTTTTATATCACGTCGTGTTTGGAACTCAACAATGGAAGGAGTGAGTGGAGTACCATGCTTGTGTTGGCCCTTTCTTACTTTCCAGACCAGTTCCTCAACAGAGCTATATATGTGGACGTTTGGAGGATTGGTTTGCAGATGATGCCTAACGAACATGGGATCATAACAAGGGAAATATCAAGTCAAAGGTGGAGGAACTGCTTGGAGATGAGGTAATGAGGACACAGAGCATTAGAGCTAAGGGAAATTGCAAATCAATGCAGCAGCAAATGGGCGTCTTCCCTTGAAAATCATAGTCTTCATTTTCACATACATACATACATTATTATATTACATACACACACACACATGTGTGTGTGTGTGTGTATTCTATATGAGACCTCTTATAGTTTTCAACATCAATAGTCGAACAGCAATTTTTCATAATCTATTGATCCAATGCATGTAACAATCAAGAGAATCTATTACTTGAAAGAGATCATAAGAACCTGCTTTTGTTTGCTTTTCATTCAGCTTTTCATAGGGTATCTCATGTATCTTAATAAACATGAGAAATAATATTACCATTACACACTGGTTGCTAGCTTTTCCATCAATTGCAATCCTGCATCATGGATGGTATGGTTGACCAAAAATAATGTCTATAATGTTCACTTAGGATGATGCAAGGTGAACTAAAATCCTCATAATTCCTTATTTTCAAGAACACTAAACACCACCTCATTACCAAAATTTAAAAAAAAAAGGGCTTCTCACCCATTTAATCATGTAGAGACATTTTGATCCTTTAAGTGGAGTTCTTATATTTTGATAATCTCCTTTTACACTAAGCCCTTGTTTGGATGCCGACAATGTAATGGTTAGGGGCAAGGTTCTTTGAACAGGTATCGAAAGGCATACTAGCTAAGGACTAGTTCGGGACTGTACAAGTTTGCACCATGCCATCCGAGGCAGACCAAAATAGGGAGAGCTGGAAAGGGAGAGGCAAAAAAGGGAGAGATGAAGAGAAAGAGGGAGAGAGAGCAGAAGGAAGGGGGAGGGCCAAGGGAAGCCCTAACCCAAGGAGGAGAGCGAGGGAGGGGGAGAGGGAGGATTAGGGGAGGGCCAAAGGAAACCTAACCCTCGAAGCAAGAGAGAAAGAAGGGGGAGGAAGAGAGAGTGGAACTTACTGGTGTTTGCAAGAGAGAGGAAGGGCATCCAAGAGCCATCGTGAGCAACTGTTTTGGGGGGGGCATTGCGAGAGGCAGGAGAGGGATGCTCTATTGAAACATCACTACAGTGGAGGGTGAGAGACTTGTCACTTGAACTATTGCCGAGTTTAATAAATGAAATGGAGGCATGAGTCGGCATGGTTTTAAGCGAACCATGGGGTGGAGAAAGGGTTTATAACCAAACTGATATAACCCAACCGAATCATTCTGACTTGACATTGGTTCGGTTCGATACTGGCTGAACCGCTTGGTTTGGGTCCATTAGGCAAACCATGGTTAGGGGTGAGTTAGCAGTTACCCAACCAAACTAAGAGACCAAAATGACATGTTAAACTTAATTGGTCAACACTCCAAAAGGCAGCCTCACTTGGTTGGCTTTATTTCAAGGAAGAAGGTGAAATAAAGTTAACCACCAGAGGTCTCTCTCTTCTCTTTATTTGCCTTTTCACTATCTCTACAAGTTATCCCACTAACCGTCCGAATGTTAACAAGCATTGAATAATTCTAACCCATTGTTATTTGATTAGGGAGGAGATATTAATGTTTTAATTTATGTACCCACAGGTTAACAATTCAGCATCCAAATGCAGCCTAAATTGGATCGTTGCTGGTGGATCCAAATTCAAGTTGCTCCCAATAGAAATTATTAACTACCAGATACATATGCATTACCGATGTTACTGTTGTCTAAAATAATATAAACATGAGTATAATTGGATTTGCCGGCTTATTATACATGTGACATTGACTAGAGTAACCAGCTCTCTCTTTCCCACTTTCTGCTTGTTTATTACTCATTTAGTTTTCCCTTTTTTCTGAAAAAAAATGATCCTTCCCTTTCTTATTTCTTGATTTTTATGATTTCTTTTCTAAAGATTCTTCACATCAAACTTTTGTGAGGATTACTTTATGTATAAAAGTGTTGACTTCGAGGAATCTGCACTTGTTTCTTGATCCGTTCTGTGAACTTTTGTCTTCAAAAGATCACAGATAGTTCATCTCTTCTGCTACGAGACTTACCAAAGCACATCAAACTACAATGAGCATGCAAATGCTCCATCCCAACTAATTATTGTTTCCCTTGTTATCAGTCTCTTTACTCTTTTTCATGATCTAGAGTTTTGGCTAATGGGAGTAAAAGAAAGTGGTTAAATTTTAGTCCCGAAAGTTATGACTTGTTATCCAAGTCACGTGCTTGTCTTGCAATATGCTTAAAGTAATTCATGCCATTACTCTAAATATGCAAAGGTTAACACAACAAATTCCAACGCCACATACGAACATGGTCAAAGAATCCATCAATTCTCGATTGTAAAAACAAGTGCATGGATCAGCAAATCCTTGATCTGATTTATGCTCAAAACTTAAGGTTGGCCAGACATTTAGAGTTTATATTAAAAAAATTGAGTTAAATTATGTAGACCTTTTGTTGATATGAACTGGGTACACTCTAATTCAAATCCTAGAATCTTACTGTTTTGGTTGCTAACAACAAAAAGAAGGAAAATTGGGAGACCCTCTAGAAAGGAAAGGAGAGAGATATATGTAAATTTGACAGATAAAATGAGAGGGAATGATAAAATGCAAAGCCTTCCTTACATTCATATAGCATTATATCTGATTTCTTAGTCAAAATAAATGATACCTTGTTTCTTAAATATATAAAGCCATCTTAACATAATAGGACTTCCTGACACAACTTTTCCAATAAATAAAATATGAACATTATAAGGAAAAGCAAGTGAATTAATAAAAGATGACACTAGATTTGCTATAGCAAACTTAAGCAAGAAATCATCTCCACTTGGACGGTGGAAAAGCATGACTTTTTCATATGCCAGTATATTTTACATCAACATCAGAACATGAAATAGCTGAAATCTTATACAACAAAGCATGCCAGAAGAACCAATCTAGATGACAGCATGCTGGTAATAAACAAGCTCAACTGAAATATGTCATGTACCTTATTGTTAAGGTGTAACAGGAGTAAATGTATTTAAGTCAGTACCATGCAAGCTCTGAGAGAATCACCAAGAATGTCCACATCCAGATTACGACCTGTAACAATGTGAAATGCAACCAAGGAGGTTAGTGAGAAGTATACGCTAAATTTAGTTTAACACAAATTTTATAGCACAGCCAGTGTTGAGCTTTTCCTATGAAAACTATTCTGTTTGTTTGTTTCTCCTTTTGTTGCCATTTGCGAGCAGGTACAATCTCATATATTTCTCTCACTGCCTGTCAGAAAGTACAAAATTTTAAATTTTTCAAAAAATAGTCTAAAACTAACAACTGTTGGCACATGATTATATGAAATCTTCAAATAATATTTACTCGATGTTAACAATGAATTCATAGTCAAGTTAGGTATCATTTGGGGGAAACGAAAATTTCTCAGCAAATATAATAGAAGAAAACCTGTAAGGTATGAAGTTGATCAGAGCCGTGGACATTTAACACCCCTTTACAGCGGTACAAATCCATATTAGATTTTTTCTCCCACAGAAGATCCTCAAGCCATGAACGAAGCTGTAGATGAAAGCTAGGGTCAAAAAGATGCACATACAACATACTCTTAAATGACAAAATCAATATTCATGGTCCCAGAACAATTTATGCATAAGAGGCATTGCTTTCACATAGATAGAGGCTAATCTGCCATCCAGTATACTGTTGGACACAAGGAAATTGCAGTAGGCACCAACATAAGCTCAGTATTCTGTAGATAATTTATTTAATCAATAAGATGACATGGATGCTTTTCTAAGTTTATCGAAAGATAATCATACAAGAGAATGCTCTAGGAATATGCATCAATTTCAAAAAAATAGATTTTGAACAATTGTATTTTCACAATAATCAAGCATTCTGGTAAAATCTTATCCCAAGTAGTATTATACCAGCCTAGGTGAAACTAAAAATTGTTGAATGTGTCATGCCGGCTTAAAAATGCACAGGGGAGAAATTTTGTGGCATTAATACTCCACACCTCAGAATCCCCTTTCTTTCCTTATAAATGAGATGCATGATTTACTTATTCATAGAGTAACATACATAAATTTATTTTGGCAATTAAGAAAGTCATTCATCAATCCATTGAGTTCATCACCATCGAGAAATGCATCACGGATTGCAAAGTAGTTCAAGCAGTACAGAATACTATGAAGAGCAAATTTTATATCAAATCAGAAGCTTGACTGCCACATGTATCTCAGATAAACAAAATAAGCTCAACTATATGTACAAGAAACAAAATACTGAGATGTTTGACCTCTCATAAGAAGCATGAGTCCATAAAGTGGAACAGTGTATAACACATATCAGGTGACAATTTAAGCCCAAAGAAAAGTCACACTTGGGCTTGAAAATTGCTATGTAAAAGTGCATAACCCATAAGATAGGTAAATTGCCAGAACAAACAAACAGGTTAAATTGCTAAAACTAAGTGTAGATACCTTAGTCAAATCAACTGGCTGCTGTTCATTTATGCAAAAAGTGCGCACACTATAGTCATGATGGCTCCTAGAAGGTATGGATTTATGCTCTTCCAGCAGTTCTTCTAAATGAGAAAGATTCTGACAGTAATAAACAAAATGACAAAAATCAATTTGAATTCTATTTGTAACAGAATGCAACTAAGATGGACAGGATATGTTTTACCAACCTTGGCACCATAGGCCTGGCGATCTAATATTTTGCATAGGTCAACCTGGCAGCGCAAAGATCGAATGATAGTAGCAAGGGCATTGATGTTATGAATCTCCTTTTCCAGGTCATCTAAAGCATCTGAGGTGCCAGGTACACCATCCTCACGAGATATCAAGTCAATTTTGTTTAGAATTACAACATCCTGCAATGAATGACAGAACACTCATTAAAGGCCTTAGTTAATATCATCTGATATGATTTCTTCCAGACAGGAAGCATTGCAGCTACCAGAGATAAGATGGAGCACCAGTTATACATATCTCATAGGAATTTCGAAATCCTCAGATGAAAAAATAGGAAACAAAAGAAAATGACATAGAGAAGTATTTATACTTATAGGAAGAGGATTAAATATAGGTACCGCAAAAGCAATTTGAAGAAAAGCTTCAGGAAATGAAGCGTAATCACGATATTCATCAAGCTGCAACTTTAGGTTCTTGGCATCCACAACCTAATGGTGGAGATAAGAGCAAATGACAAGTTAGGAAATAAAGAGGAAAATAAATTAAAAAAGCAACACTATGAGAAAACATATGCCCTACATGCATCACAACAAGTCATATCTGTTCTAAGATTATGATGAATAACCATTACTATATAATATTAAATCCTTAAATAATGTTGCAAGCTTGTAAATCAATATTATGGACTAGTTGGCATCACTAGTAGCAGTGTTCCTCATGTGCAATTGCTAGGTTTATTCAAGAGGAAGAAGCTTGACACAGATGGCATGTATGTATGTACTCCCTACTCTCATCTATCTCTTTCTTAGTAACTTATTCATAATTAGAGTGCATGGAGGGGTATATTTACTAAAAGAAGTCAATTTATAAGAGGTAAGGGAGAAACATGACCTCCTGCATAAACTCCAGCCTGGCAGATCGTTTGCATTGTATATAGTAGAGATGTTTAGGCAAATTAGAGATAACAACAACCATCAAAAGCAAATAGGCAGGGCAATATTTTTAAACAAAGATTACAGAGGCATTGGCAGTAATGCATACAAAAAAAAATGCATGGACTGCAGTTATGAGGACAAAAATCACGTCATTCAAAATGTCCAAAGACCAGAAAGACAATTAAGTTAAAATGATATAAAGAAACTCACAGTAATAATAGAGTCAAGTCTCACTGCTGACTCCAGCTGATCATCCAGCCAAAGAACAGAGGCAAGGGGAGCGGGATCAGCCAGGCCCGTGGTCTCTAGCAGTATATGATCAAGTCTCCAGCACAACAAAATCATTGCAATCCATCAGAATCATCAATCTCAGTTAAGAATTTCTTGACAATATATGGAATCTAATAACTGATCAAAATGATGGGAGGCAGGAGAACAGGTAACTTAAACATGCCTAGTGTTTACATCAGAGCACAAGTTACCCAACAGATACTGTCAAGAAAGTTTAACAGGTGGACTACCTATTAAAGGTCGTTTTGTGGGTAAATACCATGAAAAAGTTGGTCAATTTTCCCATTGACCAACTTACCCATGTTCTCATACTTTGCAAGATGGATAAGTTACTTTACCATGAGCAACATTTACCCATAAAATAGAAAAAAATTTTATCCATCCAAGAGGTGGCTAAATCATTTTTCCCTCAGCCAGTAAAGTAGGCATTTAATGCTATACCTGAAATGCCCATTCTCATTTCTAATATCTCCATCATTCAATGCTTAATAACTTAGTCAAACCTAAAAAGCATAGGGGATATCATGGAAAATATGGATAAATTTACCAACTTATCCAGAAAAGTAGTAATGTAAAAGAACATGGGTAACAAATTCCGAAATCACTTTTCTATGTGTAAAAGAATATAGGTAAATTATTTTCCTATCCAAATATTGCCTGAAAAATATTTATCCAGGAAAATATAGATTCTCAGACAAATCTTTTACCTGCAAAAGAATGGGCCCTTATAGTTGAATATAAGGTCAATAAAGCATCCTATAAGCAGATTATAATAACATTTGACAATACAAAAGCTGGGATGTAACTAAGTACTGCAAATCTATCATACATCAAGAAATTGCTTAAAACATAAAAAAGCAAGCAGCTAGTTTTGTGCAATAGATTCCATAATGTGATTTCCTGCTTTTGTTGGATTCAAGGCACATTTTCATATAAAAGTGTCACCCCATGATATAAAACCCTAACCTCTCCTTTCGCTGGACAAGCTGCTCCAGTGCTTGAACGAGGCTGTGTTTTACTGTGCAACAAACACATCCATTTGCCAACTCCACCCACTCCTCAACAAGCGCACCACCATCCCCCTCGTTGATCATCGCCCTCTCAACTCCAATCTCCTCCCCAAACTCATTCAATATCACTGCAATCCTCTTCCCATGTTGGGCATTCAAGATGTAGTTAACTAACTGCAATTTCAGCATTCAGGCAACTGTTATATTCTGATTTATAATAAAACCTGATACTATTCTAGAAAAAAGTAGGTAGTCATTTCCTTGTTATAATTCATGAGGGCAAAATAAAGTTCAACATTATTTTCATAAGAACTGCATTTTCGTTTCCCTACCATGACTAACACAATGAGACTATCACAAGTTTTCAATAACCAAAAATACAATCATGGCATTTCAAAACAACTCATTTCTTTATCAACCGTTTTTAAATTAGTCTCGCATTCTTCTGTTAAGAACTAGATATTCAATTATCTTTACGAATGAATATAAAAGAAATAATCTTTTCTTTATAGAAGATAACAAACTCATTGCTGATACCCATAATTTACAGTTTCTCAATTACAAAATATTGCTACAAAAAATTGACAACATTAAATAGGGAATCCAAATTTTATTCGTGATAAAATGATCTAATAATATAAATTGCCGAGACTTTACCGAAAAAGCTCATCCGAACTGGTGTGAGAGTTCGATTTCCATAAACCCTAATTCCATAAACCATACGCTAAATAGAAAACGAGACCGGATAAAAATTTTCCATCTAACGTATGGGACTTCGACACCGATGGGGACTCACCGTAGATTTGCCGGCGCCGAGATAGCCGGTGATGACGGTGACTCCGACCGGAGATTCTCCTGCGGTTCCCCGGAGATCCTCGGATTGTGAGAGAGATACCGACGCGTTATCTTCGTTTATTTCTTCGATTCGAACGGCGAGTGGAGGGTTCTCGTCGTCTTCTTCCATGGCCGCCGGACAAAGGGCAAAGAGCGGGTGGAAGAGCCGAGAGCTCCGAAACTGAAAAAAAGGACCAGGGGCTATTGGTTTAACGTGGAGACGGCAATCTTATTGCAGTATTTGGGCCAATACATTTTACTTGGAATGGAGTTCAGGTTGACTGGGTCCCGAGTAGTCCATTTCTGGACCTTACATGAATCCTTTCTTTCTTTCTTTCTTTTTCTTTCATTTTTTTTTTTCGAATCTTACATTTTTTTTTTTTCTCCAACAAAAGAGATTGGTTTTCCAAGCAACTGCAGACTCTATGTGCATTCAAGACATTAGACATCCTTTATTAATGAGTGTGATAATTTTGTAATTTCATACATAGTTTGCAACATACTGAAATTCCCAGCAATGATATTCTCTTGACAAGCTTGCATGGATAAAGATGTGGTAAAGCTTTCAAAGAAGCCAACAATCTTGTATTGGGTTGAGATCCTTCAAAGTAATGGGCTCGCTCACTCTTCAATATTGAGAGGGGTGAGACAAATGAATATTTAAGTGGTGCTTGGATGCTAAAGCAAGCTATCATGTGATAAGATATGTTCTAAAGAAAGAAGTTTAAGATTTGAAGCCACATCATTGAGATCTAAAGGCTGCTTCGCAAAGTTTGCTGCCATTGATTTCTACAATTTTACTTATGAAATGAAAATGACAGGAGTTATACTATACTTGCCCAGAGAAGAGAGTTTAAACATTATAATTTTGCATTATATTAGAGCAAGCAAAGTTTTGGGATGTGGGAGGATGAGCTCCTTGTTTGCACTATCCCTATCTCATATAATAATGCAAACTTTGGGCATGACAAGTATTCCCAGAGTTTAGACATTCACTAGTCTCACTTGAATCATGAGTAAAGTCCAAATCCCTTAATCATAAAGTAGACCACCTCGAGTGAACCTCAACTCTTGCAAATTTTGATATGGTATAACAAAAATGGGAGAAAATTTCACAGGACTCTTACATAAGAGACAAAACTTTTATATATGCGAAATTTTGAAAACTTTACCTCATTGGAATCTTTTAAAAGAAAATCTTAGAAAGCTAACCTATTTCAGAACTCTCAAGAAAAGATGATCTCGATTCCCAGTTATCCTTTCTCACCTCTCTAAGAGACCAGAGCTGTCCATTCTTATGGCACGTGCCAGCATGTGTCAAGATCTAGTATGGTAGAGTGAGAAAAAAGCTACACAAGTATCAAAGAAGTGAGATTTTTAAAACATAATCCTTCAAGTAGCTCAGAAAAGATTGTGTAACATCGTTGGGATTACAAGCAGACCAAGAGACCTCAGTGCAAGCTAGACCTAAGAAAAGAAAAGATGGTGTTGGATCCAAGTTGATAAGGAGTATAATTGGTATAAGTTTATAGTACCGAACTAAATTTGTAGGGTGATTTAGTTAGGCGGGTTTTATTAGCGTGAAAGTGGAGAAAAGTCACTTTGGAAAAGTGACTTTAGTCCACTTTTGGACGTTTGGCAACAAAAATATAGAATGAAAAATGCCACTTAGGCTTCTAAAATAACTTATTTGAAAAATAACTAGAAGCAAGACAAAGCAATTTTGAACTATCCAAATCCTAAAGTCATTTGATGGAAGAGAGATTATGAGAAAATAGAGTATCTAACTTCGCTCCTGCTTTTTACTTGATCTAAATTATGATGTGATTTTAATAATAAAATTAGGATGGCAAAAATTGATCCGGCCTATCTTAATTCTATTTCAGTCAGGGTTAAGACCAAATATGAGTCATTTTTTTTAAAACTGAATTTTAAATAGGCCGGTATGGATCAAATCTTTGACTAACTTGGATCATGATGATTATTTGGATAGTTTACATATGGTTTGGATTCAATAGATTAGCATAGATTTGTTAGAGAATGTCTTATAGAATAGATTAAATTAAGATCATCCATGAATAGGTATGAGTCAAGAGGTATTGGCCCGACATCAGTCGATGTGGAGTTAGGTAGGCACAAAGGTTTCTATAAGTTATTGTTCCTTCTTGACCTAATCCGACTCAATCCATTACCATTCCTTGACGAAATAGTATAACTCTTAGAAGAATAAGATTTGGGTAGATGGTTGTGATCAAACAATAAGGTGGACAGGTTCAGGGTAATTATCCAAACAATACCACTCCCTGAAATGTTTTAGAAGGGGCTTCCTGTTGGCATATTATCAAAGGCCTTCGCAGTTGAAACCAAGCATAACAAGATCCACATGGTAGCATGAGACTGATGAGATGGCCAACGTCCAATTCACGGCATCGCACTGCAATGCCACCTTTACTTTCTGCGCTATGTCGCATAAAAATTGACACAGAAGAAGCTCCCCTCGCCCCCGTCCTTTTCTTTGATTTGACATGACATGACATGACATGACACTCACGTAGATTTTACTGTAAAATATAAGCTCTTGTTACGTATTTGTTACTTGAAATGGATCCCAAATACAAGGTAGATTCAGAAGATAATGCTGAAAAAAAAAAAAATCCCATTTTATTTAAAAGTTTAAAGATATTTTTTAACAAAATTATCTCAATTTTCAACCTATGGAAAAATGACTTTCCCAACTAACTTCGTGCTGAAATATTATTCTCATAAAAAACTATGTTTCTATATTTCTCTTTTTGAAAACTCTAAATGACTCCAGAGTGGAAGACATCGAGCTCCCGCATTTGAGGTGCTTGATAGGAGGACCAAATTAGGCCACTAAAGCGATGACCACTCGAAATGAGTACTTTGAGCCCATCTGATTCGCCGGGCCGAAAAAAAAATTGCCCAATTAGATAATAATAATGGACATCGATCGGCTGATGACCAGAGGACAAAAATAGCAAAAGAGGGTGAGGAAGCAAAAGACAAGACCAACACAATTGAAACCAAATAAAACTGCAAATGAGATAAAGCCAAGTTCCAGTATTAATCAACAACTCAAACCAAATGATCTTGAACAAACTTGTTATGAAGCAGCTCATAAAATCCTCCAAAATGTTACATTGATGTTACATCGAAGAATGAAGCAGCTGCAGATATTTCTGATGCATTGAAGTTCGTATTCATTCAGCTTGAAACGAGGAAATTTTTTCAGCAAGCAGAGACCGTGGAAGCTCTGCAGCTACTTTCTTCTTCTAAGCTCAAAACATAAACCCCAAAGAGGTAAAGATCCCAAGGTTTTTTTTTTTTTTTTCTTTTTCTGGCCAAAAGAAATATTAAATAGCAAAAAAGAAATCCAAGAAAAAACCCTGCTGGTTCACCTCTAGATTTTTTTTAAAAAAAAATCTGAACCAACTCGGAGAAGAAAAGGGTAAAAGGGGGGGGGAATCGATCAGGATTCATCATCTCTATTTGACTTTTTTTTTTTTCCTCTACTGTGAGACATTGGCGTTGGAGTCGGCTGGGGTGTAGAGATCGACCAGATGCTTCAAGAGCTCGACTTGGGTCTTCAGGAGGAGAATGTAGTCCGCGGCCTCTTCGAAGAGATTGTCCGGCGACACCGGCGCCGCCTTCTCCGCCGGCCGCCGGTGGCCATGGATGGGATCAGTCGCTTGAGGGTTTCCAGTCTCTCCGCCACTCCTTTGGAGGAGGAGGAGAGGGGATGTCTGCTGCTTCGGCTCTGCTTCCATGTTCTTCCATCGAAGCACTTCATCGAGGGTTTGAGCGCTCGTCGCCTTCCATGGCGGCTTCTTCTTGTTGGGGTTTTCGGGGCCGCTGGCCGCGACGTCGTGCTCTCGAAGGCGAAGCTCATGGCGAGATGAGAAAGAGAGAAGAAGATGGGAGGGAAATGGCGATCGCGCTCCAACTCAGACTGTTGCTCTTGGGGAGGTAGCAGTGGATTATAGACGGAGGTGGTGCTTAAATATAAGATTTCACAGCAAAAGGCCTTTTGGTCGCTCAAGATCTACTGCACTGCCATTATCTTAAGTAAATATTTCTCGTGTCCTTTTTTTTATAAGATAAAATTTTTTTTTTTTTTTTTATAGAAGACCAAATATGTACAAATTAAACAAACATATATATCTTAATTATAAGTTTGACTGCTCGGTAAGAAAATCGTGATCTTTTAAAATAAAATATTGAGTAAGTAGATAAATTGCTCACCAATCAATTTACTAATTGAGTATATTTTTCATAAATACTAATAATCTTATAAAAAAAAAAAAATATAAGCTCTAAAATTCTTGTGATCTAAAATAAGAAAAATTAATTATACTATAACTTTTTTTATATAATAAATAAAAAAATCGTAATTTCTTTAAAAGCTGTTATCCAAAGTACATGAAAGACATATTTTATATCTTTCTATTTTTTAATAATTTTATTATAATTTAATATAGTAGCTAATAGTATAAATGATACGTGATGACAAACTAGCTCATTTTATTTTAAAATATAACAAAAAATAATATTAAAATAAAATTGAAAACTCTTCATGTAAATATTATTTTTATCTTCTTTAATATGATTTAATAGAATCGTCAAAAATAAAGACACTAAACCTTAGACGTTGTGATACAAAAAAAATTTCTTTCCTTTCTTAATAAGAAAATTATTGTGTCAATTAATTAATCTGCAGCATAACAAAACACGGTGGCATCTTCGCGAATATTTCGAAGGTGGAGGCTGATGGTATGATAGAAAAGTTGATGGAGATGGGGGCGGGCACGTCTCGCGAGCCATGGCGACGAGAGGAATGCGGCTGGCAAAAGCCTGCAACGAACATGTGGGAGCTCCAAATCTTCACGTGCCCCTTTTCCCAATATACCCCTCTACAAAATCCAACCCCACGCACCGTCCACGCCACCCGAACCCACACCCCCCCATTCCTCTCATCCTAAACCCCACATGACGCGGGACCCAGCTCCACAACCGGGATTCACAGTTGGGTGGAACGTTCCCCGAGTAAACCTAAAATCGGATTTCCAATACCCGGAACCGGGATACGTCCATGTGGGTGTCAGCAACTGCTCCCCATCAGGAGACCGAAAAACCCCTACCCCAAACCCAAAGCACGCGTGCTCATCTCTCAATCCAACGGTTATAAATCACTTCACGAAGTACTCACATCCCTCGAGATCATGACATCTGGCCGAGCAACGAGGATAACGCCCATGCCGTCATGGTAAAATGTAGGGTAGTGGGAGGGCAAAGAGGTCATTGAGATGGGCGTGGAAGGTGGTGGGAGCGTGAGGTACTATAAAAGAGGGGCATGTGAAGAGGGGGCGTGGCCAGCGAAAGCCGCGTTGTGAAGTGTTAGTAGTAAGAGGAGAGAAGATGAGAGGAGGAAGGGGTGGGAGGAGAGAGAGAGAGCACATGGGAATCACATGGAGGAGGGGGAGGGGAGCAGGCAGCATGTGGAGAGGCGAGGTGGGGGTACAGGGAATGTACCGCGTGTCCTGCACATTCCCTACACCCGAATTGGCGTGTGGCAGCGTCCGGTGGACAGTGGGCGTAGCCCACCGCCTGCTTGCGACGAAGGCGGGGAAATCAATAAAGAAAGGGAAAGGGGGAGGACCAAGAGGAGGAAAGGGGGAGAATGCCACGTTCGTAGGCATGACGTGTCCCAGGTGGTGGTGGTCCTTGCCACTGCTGTGGAGCCCACTCCACGTGGGGTGGTGATGTCCACCATATGATGGATCATGGGGTTTTTAGTTTGGACAAGTGTATGCAATTGTAGCCGATCCATTCGGTCTGAATGAGATAAATTGTATCTAACCCATTTAAATCTTGAAAAATTTAGAGATTTTAAAAATATTCAAAACAGGTTTGAATAGGTATCCTACTCTTCGATCTCATCTCTCTTTTCAATAATTTAAATTTTCTATTATAATTTATTTAATATGATCCAATCCAGTTCAATTTATCTTATTTATTCGATTCGATATGGATATGGATATGAGTTTTTTAATTATGAAGTAAGTATATATATTGATTGAATCATTTAGTACTCGATTCATTGTCATCCCCGTTTGAATGGATGGAATCATATTGACCTTAATTAATAGTATATTTTCTATTTCATTATCCATTGTAATTACTATCCCCTTGGCACAATCATCATATGAATGGGATCTATGCACTACATGATACATCACAATCTCATGAAATTATATAAAGGTCATTGAAGCATGATTGTCATGTCAATCAGGCATGGGCATGATTGAAATCTCAACTCTCTTTCGTTCAGATTGCAACTAGAGAAAATCTCAACCAGATATAGAAACCTAGTTTAGGATCAGTTTGCCATGTATGACAAGTTTTGAATTTTGAAAATGTTAATATCCATTGCATATGACAAGTTAAAAATTTGTTCGCATTAACTTGTTCTATTTATCAAATGGATCAAAAATTCATATCAGAATGTTATCATTTCATTAAAAAAGTAAATCCAAACCGGCCTACAATAACCTAAACCAAGTTAAACAGGCTAAGGATTGCCAGCTTTATATTAGGTTCGCTAGCCTGCCCCTGGAGAGAGGGGAAAAAAAAAGAAGAAAAAGACAAGGTCAAATGACGTTATGAACTCAAAACATTACAAATCACTAGCAGACAAGCACTAGTGTAGAATAGAGTTCAAGTTGACCGGGGGGGAATGTATCGGTGGGTTCAACTCACACCTCACCAACCAAACGAAAAGTTTGAGATTTAAAGGTACTTTGGTGCATTATATGCATGTTAATTATGTTTAAAGCCCCGAGCCCCATTTTTTAAACCAATTCTTTGGCGGATGCAAATGGTTTCTTTGGACAATTGCATACAATGCTTCTTGCCACATGATCCAACAAACAAATTACGAACACGTTTTTCTCAGAAAATATTGGCAAAATTAACATCCATCTTTTTACACGAGATTTTGACCTTTACTTGATATAAATTATCACTAGGAAATATCATACATTCGAAATATGGATCACGTTCCTACCATATTCTAATATTTTAATGCATGTCGGTAATAGTGAATCTTACAAGCCACGTAAGAAAATTGGCGTTTACTGAGGGTGTTCCAGTTTCAGAGGACAAGCGTTGATGACCAGATCTGTTCTCTTCTTGGCGGCAGGATAACCCGGGAAAAGGCTTGAGGCGCCGAGAGGATTGTGTGCAATGTTCTGCAAATTAATCAAATCCCTTCAAATAGAATTCCAGCTTAGACCAGTAGTAAATAGCCAATTAAGCTCCCGGGGAATTACGAGAGATTCGACCTTGTGAAGTTCAACTCCCATTCCCATTCTTAGAATGATATGAGTTCGCAATTTTTTTCATAATGGCTCCATTCCGTGCCTCAAAAATCATGAGGATCCATTTGATTGGGGATAATCTGGTATGAAAAAATAAATCTCATGTTAGATTATCATGTTTGGTATGAAAAAAAAAGAGAGATAGTAAAAAATGATGGATCTCATACTTATTTTTTTGAGAGATAAGATAAAGTAAATATCATACTTGACAAAAATACTTTCAATAAAATTACATATATAATCATTAAATTTATTTGGCGTCTTTCCAAATACATTCAATAAGGAGCTTTTATAAAAAAAATTAAGAGGGAGATGGCATTGGTTATATGATTATAGTCATTATATAAAAATTAATTGAAGATGATAATATTATTTTAATATTAAAAAATTATTTTATGTTGAAGGCTATATTCGTAAATTTGATCATATTCGTACATAGATTTATCTTGAACCAAACGTAATAATCTTTTTCTAGTGTTATTTTTCAGAATAATTTTTTCATCAATCAAATATAGTAAAAATTATTTTTCGCCGCAATCATTTTTCTAGATAAATAATTCCCAAGTACCCTAACTAAACAGGCCCTAAAGTGGTTCTATTCATTTGGGCCATGAGGTGGCCTAGTCCCTCTTGGGCTTGTGCCCAACATTCAGAGTTAGTGGGTAATCTTATCTAAAGGATGGCCTGGGCTCAAACAGGCCCACTACTCATTCTATCAATGTGTTGGCCCGGACTTGGCCCAGAATTTCCCCTCTACCAAATCACTGTATCGGGCTTTCATACTAAAAGATCAACCCTGAGCTCAGTTTTTTCTCGTTCCATTGTATCCCTGCATGGCAGGTGTTATGTTTACAAGCCACTACTGTTTTTGAAGATGCTTGTGCCAAGAGATAGCCTTCTATCGGCAAAGGACTTCTTGCTCTGGGCCGCAAGATGATTTTGTTATGTCCTTCTCAACTTATCACCTGGATATCTATTGATAACTGGATTCAAATCTTTGATATCCAGAATATCCTTGGTACTTATGGCAGATGGCAATAACAATTGATTTGTGTTAAGCCAACATGAACATTTATGACTTGTTGATAGAATGGAGTAATATCTTTTCCTTTTAGGTGCATAGCTGCCTAATTGCACCTAGAGACATTTTGAGACGTGATCATGTAGCACAATTATGTGAGTTCACGCTTGATCATGCAAGATTATGTATCTCAAAACATGATCGTGCAATTGTGCATGCATGAAAGTCTGCAATGGTCTTTCTAAAAGACCTCACATGCAATAGTTGCTGCATGTAAGAGGAAATGATTCTACAATTGTTATCATTTTCTGATCGAAAAAAAGCTCTAGATTGACCATTAGGGTTTGCAGAAGTCGGTGATCAGCCAAGGATAGGTAGAACTTGATTGACGCTACCACCACCTCCATATTTGGTATCAATCCCCAAATACCTTATCTCAAATGAACAAAGCAGCGATGACTAATGTGTAATCACTGGCAACATTTTTTATGATCAAGCGAGGTTTCGTAGGCTACCGATCCTTAGTGATATTGCCTGTGCTATTTCATTGATGAGCGCATTTAAGACCAATATGCCATGCTGTCCCCATTCATGAACATGCTTAAAGATTTGTAGGGCATATTTGATTGGAGAGAGTTAAACTCTAGAATGAAATGAGAATGAGCGACTCTCATTCCAACTATTTATTTGGAGGGAGTCCCGTTACAATTTTGATTTCAGAGGGGATAAAAATGTTGCAAGTCCCAAAAATTCAATCCCTAAATTCTCTAATATTCAAATTCCATTCCCATTTTAGTCAAGAACCAAACGCATTGAAGAATATGGTCATTTCCAATTTCCATTCTGATTTCGATTTCAAGATTTTTGAGCTATTGTGTGGTTGGATTGATTGATGCCTGAGTTGTCTAATTTACATCTAAGCATGGCTTTGATGATCTTATTCATGCATTTAATTTATGCTCAATTCATCCGTTTGAGAAATTAATGCTGTGGTTGCCAAGTAAAGATGTGTGGCAGTCAGCTGAACTAAAGCTGGTAAGCATGTCCGGCTCATTCTTGTGCACTGATATTCCATTGTGGACTGTGTAAGCTAGCGTACACTGGACATCTACCACACTAGCTTCTTCAAATTTTTATATTTAAAGGGCACTAGCTTTCCTTTTACATCTCTTCCAATGTATATTTGTCCGCAGGCTTCATCTCCATGACATTATTGTGACTCAAGTTGCACCACCATGGCAGACAAGTAGACAAGAGAGTGAAATAGAAAAGGGTGTTCATGCTGCCATGAGACAGCAATCAGACTGCCTTTGGGATCAGGTTTCTGTTGACTAAACTTGTGAGTTATAAGAGCTTCCCCCTATTGGAACTCTGTTTAGGCTCTTGGATGGATCTCTGAAGCACTCTTTGGAACTATGGATATTCCATTTACTTCCCAAGAAATGGCAGTCAAGGGCTAATCACAGCTTGCACCCTTTCTCTTCCTGTCCTTGATGACACTCGTATTCTTGTTAGGATGGCGAAGTTTTGTGGTTCTCCTAAAAGCAATCAGCAATAGATTATTCCAAATAGGTGTGGCAATTTTTAGTAGATCCATCCAATATCCGATTCGAATAAGATGAGTTTTATCTGACCCATTTAAACTACGAGTTTTAGATATAATAGCAGAAGCAGGTTCAGATCATGCCCGATATGATATAATCCTAATCGACCCCTCTTTTCCAATTCACTCGATATATGATAGCTGTCATAGTCTTGTTCGCCTTGATCACCACCTTCCTCCCCTTTTATTTGGAAATTTATTATTATTGAAACTTAGAAAACACCTATATTCTGTACAAATCACAAAAATCAATTAGTTTTGTTGGTTTTATTTCTAAGATCTCAATTAATTTGGCTTACGTATGAACTGTTTTTTTGTTAGAATACATGGTAGTTATTGATATACATTAGGATTCTTTCTATCTGAATAAAAAAAATTGGTTCGCAGCTATAATCTCATTAGTTATAGCTATAAGTTATAATTATCCGATCCGGATCCATTCTATATGCTCACCCCTATCTACAACAATCCACCTCATCTACTTGACTTGATCTGATCTAAGCTAGGTATGGGCCGTATATGGATACAGAGGTTTTAATTATAAGATAGGTACAAATATTGGACAATCCAATCCATGCCTAATCTGTCGCCATCCCTAATTCCATGGATTAATGTATCCTCTTCAAATGATGAAACCGATCCTGTTCACACCATGTCTCTGTTTATTGGATAATATATAATGCTATCTACGTGCATTAATCTATTGCTCGCTTTAAATTATACTCAGCTGCATATCATTTCCATATGAAGTGATGGAAACTCCTACATTGTTCACCAACCAGTGATGATTGGTTACAATCAAGATAACTTTGTCTGCACGGTTGGTTGATAATTTGGAGATTTAAAAATCGGTGCTCGGGTGTATTGTTCTAAAATTATTATTTCATGCATGGCGAAGACAAAATTAGATTGCTTTCTGGAACAATACACCCATAGTGCACTCAGCCTGGCTAGGGAATCTCTGTTCATTATTTTTGGCTTGATGGTGAACATTAACATGTCGATTAAGACTTCGAGAGCTGGAGACAAATTATATTCTTGTTATGAAAGGATCAAGGTAAGCAAGATGAAGACATCCAAAGTGAACGATTGTCGTGATCGTCGTGCGCTGAATTCTTGATTTATGCAAAGAACACAACGATTGGGGAAGCGAATAAAATAACTTCTTAATTAATCTGTAAATATTGATCTATTTTATCAGACTGAATCTAGGCTAGGCAGCCTAGATCAGAAAAATATAAGCCTTTGTTTAGATTTTTTAAAAATGGTATACCTAAAATGCTTAGGACATTAAGTATTGCATCAAAATTCATGTCTTATTAAAATAACAGGACTTAACCATGCTTTGATGGTGGATTTTCCATTTCCTTCCATCAAAAGAGAAAAAGGAATTAAATAATAATAATTAAAAAAAAAAATCTCTTTAATATGGCCAAAGATCATGATCATCTTCATGACTTTTTTTGCTTTTCCATTCTTCCTAGTTAAATAGTTGCACAGAAGTTGGAGGATTAGAAAGATGATAATGAAATGTTAGACACTAAATTAAAATGATAGTAGTTGGGAAGGTTCGGGATGATAACTTTTATGGGACTTTTATGAGTATGTGATAGGACTGAAAACAGATCTGATACGGATCGGATATCATCATATCTATATTCATATTTGTTTTATCTAACGAATACAAATACGGATATTATTCAGATGCAAAAATTTATATCCATATTTGTTTTAAATGGATGTGGATACAATTTGAATATTGGAAGTATGGATATAATTACGAATATTCCTTAGCTAATTAAAATTTATGACTACAGAATCAAAGATATTACTAAATAAATGATAAATCAAGTTAATAACATATTTATATGACTGTATAATTTTTTTAAAATTAATAATTATGATGTAAAATTATATAGAATTATATGTAAATTCAGATATTCAGATATAGATCGAAAAGTTATTTATCGATATCCATATCCATTTTTCTTTAACGGCTGTAGATATGGATACAGATATTAGTCGGATCCTCCAATTTCTATCCAGATTGATTTGAATATAAAAATAGATACAGATGGATAACATCCATACTACTTTCACGCTTAGTATGAGATTATAACTAAAAGCTTATTTCTTACTCCAAAAAAAAAAAAAAAACTAAAAGCTTATTTATTATGAAAGCATAACTAAAGGCTTAGATTGATCTTTAGCGAGCTTTTTTCGTCGTCAAAGAATCTTTCTTTATCGGTAGGCATCCAAATTTTTTGTTCTGTAAAGAGGATTCTTCACTTTTTTCAGTTTTGGGAATACTTGGGACGAGAGAAAATGATTGAAGGACACCATCAAATTCAGACTGCGTCTCCTTTACAGCTGCATTGTAATTTTCATTTATCTCTCTCTATATTTCTTCAGATTTTACTTCCTTTTGTACATATATTTACTTTAAATTAATAAAATTAAGTGGGGTAAGTACCTTACTTTCTCCCCATTCCATTAAAAAAAAAAAAAGAAGATCTAGAACAACAAAAGATGTATGGGATTTATTAAGGTGTTTAATTTCTTCTGAATGAAATAGTCTAGCATTACCAAAACAACTCTAAGAGATTGCAATTCTAACCAGCAATCGACACATCCAACACAAGTAAGAGGAATCTCACTTAGCATTTTTTTCAATATACCTTTTTTTCTTGTCCCAAGATTGTCTGCCATCTTCTGTTTCCCGTTTTCCCTTAATCACATAATTATGGTTGATTAATGTTTGACGTTAATTAACCAAATGTTTGGGTTATGTATCAATAAAAGATGTCAAATTAATTATGCTAGATTCAATTCTTTAAACATATATTTTTCAAAAAAATCTAGACTTGAATAATTGTAATATTTGGATCGGTATCCCTCAATTCCTTTCAAAAAATTATTAGTAGCATATTTGTACTCTCTCGGTACATTTTACAGTGTCGAATGGATATCCAATAATTTGAGCTTTACCGTGCTCCCGTTTGGTGGTGCATTTGCTCTGTATTCTTATTTGTCTTTATTCTCAATATATATAGTACAAATATTATGCTAAGTGGACAATTAGATCAAGAAATCTATTATGCGTATAGGAAAAAATAGAATTTTTTAAAATAATGAAACTTATTAAATGCAGCAAACAAATGTTAACGAGGACATCAAATGAAAAAATTTAGCTATTTAGATAAGTTTTACCTCTTACAGTAGTTTTGGCTCTACATGCAGCCACTCATAGTAGTTTGTTCCTGGTCCCATTCATCAAATGCTCATTTTGATACATTGCTACAAAAATAAATAGTTGTGATTATTAGCATACACAGCCACATGATGGATGCCGTGTAGAATATAATTTTTTTATAATAAGGATAAGTACTCTTAACTTAGCCCCTTTGTTAGCTTAGCTAGAGTTTATTGGTTGGAGCTCCACCGCTTAGTTGGTAGACTAGTCCAATCATGAAGTAACACAGAGAAATACGAAAGAAAGAAAAATAGTGCAATACATGCGTGCTTGTGTATGTTACTTTACGGTTGGACTAGTCCACCAGCTCAGTGGTGGTTTTGATCCAACTAAACATTACACCTGTTAACTTCTATTTGGTACCTCTAGATTTTGTTGGAAAACTATATCTTGTGGAGTTAGATATGCTTTGCTTGCCCATTATCTACGATGAATTTCGTGACAAAAGCTGATTGTCTTCTACATGATGTGAAGAAATCAACTTTTTTTCTTTAATGCAAGATTGCATCACACATGCTTGCTTGCACAAAAAGGCTCGTGGCTTGTATGCTAGTTACTTAAGGCAATTAAGTTCTTTGGTAGGTAAAGATGGATGGAGGCCATTTTTTCTCTTTTTCATCAATGAACAAGTAAACTTGACTAAATTGGTCCTAAGATGATGTCTAGTTTGAGTACCACGACCAATCATCTACTAATGATCACCATTCAGTTCACTTGGATGTGGCAAAAAGGGATTGGTGCCCATGCAGCCAGCATGCCAGCGGCCAACTTGTACACTCTCAAATAAATTTGAGTTATGATTGGTAGCAGGTAATATGGGTCATATCTCGTTCAAAATAATTGGTTAAAAGAGAAGTATGAGTTTCTTGCCCTGTCAGCTATTCACCATGCATATCTCACATATAAACTTAATTAAAAGAATGTACATTTATGATCCATCCAATGAGAAAAAGTCCAAGAAAACTTACACGACTAAAAGATGTTATCCATTTAGAATTATCCATATTTGATCCACGAAATTCAGCCAAATTCCATCACAGCACAGGACTAATATTAATTTTCATTTTTAATTACGATTTCCATGAAAGATATAAACTTTATTGAGCCAGGGTTATAAAAGTTCACTTTTTAGTGCGTTAGCCTAATTATGATTCCAACTATTTTTTATTAATTAGTTGACTTTTTTTTTTATAAGAATAAGATCCAATCATCATGTTAGTCCATTATATTATTTAGTCGTTATACCGCCTATAATATCTATATCCAAAAAGTAGGGGTGAGGACGGTACGGGTAACCATACCAAACATCTATTACTATTTTTGTATCATAAAAAATATTTTTTTTTCATTATCATTCCCGTACAATCATATATACCATTGCCGTTACCATACCATAAAAATGGTACAATAATGATAATTCTGGAGAAGTGAGAAGTTGCATAAAAAAATAATAAAATTACTAAAAAATATTTTTATATTTATAAAATACTCAAAATAATTCTGGGGAAGTGAGAAGTTGCATAAAAAAACTAAAAAATATTCCTAAAAAAATACTTTTATATTTGTTGGTGCAGAATTCTGCCGACGCGGAGAAGCTGGAGTCGAAGGGATCGCATCCGCCGTCGGAGCCTGCAAGGGAAGTCTAAATCGGAGTTGGGGGTGTTCTGGTAAGACCCTCCGACGCTCAAGTCAGTACTCTGCTTCAACAGAAATAGAGCATCGAATGGGATTTTAGCAGAATTTCGAGATAGAATTTTTAGATTAGAGAAGAACGTATATGGGGATCTCTTTTTATAGACGGAGAGCGTAACTGATTGACAGCGACATCTGTAACTGTCTGGTAGTGGGCCGTTCGGGGCCATGCGGAGTTTGTTATGGAGAATAGTGGCGTCAGGGGGCCGTTCAGGGCTACATGAAGTTTGTTATGGAGAGTGGAGTGATGTCCGTTGTCGCGACTTGCCAGAGAGTGGTGGAACCACGTGGAATCCATTACAGAGAGTGGAGTAGGGTAGTGGCCATTATCGTGACTTGCCAGAGAGTTCGGGCTTGACGGCTGAAGCTCGGCTGAGACGTCTGATGGAGCGGAATGGCTCTCTGTCTCAGCAATCCAGAAGAAGCTCGGATGTTTCCAAGGTTGCTGATGAGTCTACTGTTGTCGGATGCCTTGGGCGCTGATGCTACAGGCGGGAGTCATCTGCTGTAGAAGCTCGGACGGGGACTTTCTGTTGGTGAAGTCCGGTAGAAGTTCGATTGCCACAGAAGTCTGTCTGGGATTTGCCTGATGTGGAAGCTCGTCTGAAGATTGTCCGTCGGAGAGGTCAGTTTCATGAGAAATCCGACAGGGGGTCGTCCGACAGTGGAGTTCGGATGGTGTTGTGGAGGTTTGTCCGCTGGAGGAGTCTTGAGGACACTGTGGAAGGTCGAACATTGGAGGAGTCCGAGATTCAATTCTGCTGTAGAAGTTCGGACGGACTTCGATTTTTGTAGGAGTCTGAAAGGAGGCCGCTTATTGTAGAAGCTCGGACGAAGACCAGTTGTCGTGGAAGCTCGGATGGAGACTTCTTATTATAGAAGCTTGGACGAAGACCGGCTGCGTGGAAGCTAGGATGGAGACTTCTTATTATAGAAGTCCCGCTGCTGGAGAAGCTCGGTCATTGACGAAGTCCGAAAGAAGTTCGGAATAGAAATTCGGCTGGTGGAGCCCGTCCGTTGTAGAAATTCGTCTGGAATCCATCCGCAGTAGAAGTTCGGCTGGGATCCGCTCTTGTAGGAGTCTGGATGAAATCCGGAAGGCGGTCGACCGTCGTAGAAACTTGGATGGAGTCTGGTTGCTGTAGACATCCTGCTGTTGGAGAAGCTCGGAAAGCGTTTGGAGCAGTCTGGTAGATGAATGGGGGAGCTCATTATTGAAGAAGTCCGGATGGCATTGTGGAAGCTCAGACGGTCGGGGGAGTTCAGAAAGACATCGCGCAAGGTTGGAAGCCGGAAGAGCCCAAGGAGGGTCGGCCTTTTACGAACTTCGGCTGGGGGTATTTTATACCCAATATCAGTCTCCCTACTTTCGAATTTGGATTTCGAATGAAGGAAGTACAGAAAAATTTTCACAGTCGAAGTTGCCTCCCTCGATTTTCGTACTCGGCTGTTTCCAGATATTTTGGCGTTTGACGTGCTGGTGCTAGAGCCTTTTCGAATCGAGGCGATCCGAAAAATTTTTTTTGGGATTTTCGCTGGAGTGTTGCTCTAGGTACGGCACAATAATGGTTCTGTCAGTTGTCGGCCACTTTCAGCCGCCTGCCATGATGAGTGGGACACGTGGCGGTTGTAGATCGGTCAGAGGAGATCTGCGATCATTATTCCGTCAGATCTCGTCGCCTATTTAAACCCGCCTCCCTCCTTCAGGGGTCTCACTTTGCCTGGAAGTTTCTTCGGTCCCTCCTTCTTCCTGAGAGTTCTGTTCTTCCCCAGCATCCTTTTCGGCCTTAGGCGTTCTTCAAGTCGTCCCCATCTCTGTATCTCTGCATCCTTCAGACCAGCCTAGGTTAGTTCTAGAACTCTCCTCCTTTTTTTTTTCTTGCTGTTCTTCTTCCATTTTTCTTCCTTTACATTCCACCTGTTTAGTTTCCCACGAACGTCCCATTTTTTATTTTTTTCCAATTTTTTTGAGGTTTTTAGGGTTTTCACTCGTTTCAAAATATCCTCCAACACTTCCTCCTCTAGCAATTCTAGGAGTTCGTCCGTTCCAGCCCTCCAAAATCTTAGTTTTGTAGATAGACCTCGTCTGGTCTTTGTATTAGACACCATCCCTAGCTCTCTGACTCCGGAGGAACTCTCACTGATTAGAATTCAGTACGGGATTCCTCCGGAGTACGAGCTGGAGCTTCTCGAGCCGACTGGCCAGACTAGTGCTCTTTCCTCCGGCTGCTTCTGTTTATACCAAGAAGCTTTTCGCGTCGGGCTTCGACTTCCGCTTCCACCTTTTGTTATTGCTCTCTTCCGCTTCTTAAATATTTCTTTAGTTTCTGTAGCGTCGAACTCCTTTAGGTTTCTGATAAGATTTCTTTCCCTCTGTAGTTTAGTTGAAGTTCGGCCGACTCTTTCTTTGTTTAGGAATTTCTATACCTTCAAGCGTCATCCCTCGGCAAAGGACTGGTGGTACTTCACCCCTCAGTTCGGTAGAAAGGAGTTGCTGAAAGGTGCCCCCTCTTCTATCCACAACTGGAAGGAAAGTACTTCTACATCCGATGCCCATCCTTGGAGCTGAGGTTGCCCCCCTGGGGCTCCCTGAGGGATTCCGTCCGCCGGGCTTCTATCCTGGGACAGGACGACCTTGAAGCCTCCAATAAACTCGAGGCTTATCCAGCCTCTCTTCTCTCCAACCTCCTGAAGGAACAACTCTTGTTTAACGTCGGCCTAAGCCCTCTCAACCCTGCCGGTATATATATATATTTTTTTTTTTATTTTTTATTATATATATATTTTGCTTCCCCTTTCTTCTTGTTCTTTTGTTAAGCTATGTCGATCCTCATTCACTGCAGATATGGATGCTGACGCAGCTCGAATGCTAGCCCAGGGTCTCAAGACCCACAAAAAGAAAGGCACAGCATCCTCAGGGGCGGCGAAGAGGGCAAGGGCAGAAGAGACTAGCTCGATCGCGCCTGTCCAGGCGGCCATTGCCATCGACTCTCCCTCCGACGTTGAGCTGGCAGTCCCCCGGCCCTCTTTAAGGAGCCCCCGGCCGAGGTTCCTGCTCCAGAGGCCCGCTCGAGGAGGCACAGGGGGCCGAACGGAGAAGGAGAAAGAAGACATTGGCCCGCAAGAGCCGCAGCAGCAGATCTGCCATCGAGGAGGCCGATGGCTCCGAAGAAGATCCGGAGGAAAATTTCTTCAATAATAGGGATCTAATAAAGAGATTGGTCGACGGGTGCATCCTGCCCGAGGTCGTCCACAGGACCGTTCACGTCGATCCTGAGTAGCGGATCTGGGACTCTCTGGGGTCCTTTCTCGAGGTAGGTCAATTTACTCCTTTCTTCTTCTCGTCTCTTTGCTTAGCTTATTCCTTAGCTTTTATATTGACTCCCTGGCCGCTCTTGTAGATTGGACACCAGCTCATCGCCAACATCGAGGCGATGAACAATGCTAGGAAGGAGGCCGCCCAGGCGGAGGAAGGTTGCCTGGCCGAGGTCGCCCGCCTCAAGGAGAAGATTGCCGAAGTCGCGAGTCTCCAAGAGGTGCAGCAGAAGGAGGGGTAGACCTTGGCAGACTTGAGGGCCACCTTGGAGGAGGAAAGAAAGAAAGCAGAGGCCGAGGTCTCCGAGTTGAAGGCGCAGATCCCGACCCTGGTCTCGGAGGCAATGGTTCGGGCAGTGGAGGAGTTCAAAATCTCCTCCGAGATGAGGGATCTGAAGGTCGAGTTCGGCCAGGCCACCTTCAACAAAGGCTTTGAGCTCTGCCAAGAGAAGGTGGTTAGAAAGTTTCCCGAGCTGGACCTCGACTTCTTGGATGAGGCGTCCGATGACGAAGTTGGGCCTTCTGAAGCTGCTGCCGGTCTTCCTCCAGCTGAGACTTCCTCGACTGCCGCGGCCGACCTTCCGGGGTCACCGAGCTCCCCCACTTTTGCCCCAGAGGTCCGAAACCTCTAATTTTGTATTCTTTCTTTTTTTTCTTTGTTGCAACTTTTTTCGTTCTTTTGTACTTAAGAACTATTTAAACAATGAAATCGGATTCTTCTTTACAGAGGGCTCCTCTTTTTTACTCTGCATTCTTTTTCTTCTCTTTTATTTTCTGGCACTGATTTGTGTTGTGGCGCTCTTGTCTTCCAACGACAGTGCCCCACCGAAGCTCTTCCCCTACCACAGGGATTCTTCTGAAGTCGATGGTCCGGGACCTCAGAAGGAAAGTTCGTCACCTGACGAAGAAATCAAAGAAGCTGGGTGACGAACTTCACCGATTGAGGAAGAGCCATTCAAAGTCATTGCGGAGGCTGCTCGCTTTCGGGACCTCCATAAAAAAGGCTTCATGGACTACATCCGGAGGAAGGCTGACTTCATGAAGGAGCTTGAGGAACTTCGAAAACGTGCCAGCGATCGATCTTGGACTCAGGCTTCCAAGATCAGCTCCCTTGAGGTCAAGCTGGCGGCTACACGGGAGAAGATTGGCTAGTTGGAAAGGAGCTCGTCCTGGCTCACAACTCAGGCCGACCACGCCGAGACTGATCGAAGAAATTCTTCGACCTTCAAAAGCAGCTGCAGGATGTCGAGGCGAACTACAACGCCTACCGAGTCGGCTGGTGCAGGCAAGTAGATGACTACCGAAGGAAACTTAAGATGGTGACCGACGAGGTTGCCCGCTTCAGAGACAGTTGTCTGAGAGAGTCCAGGCCGTCTCTGCACAAGGCTCCGACGAGCTCCACACCTTGAGGGAGACCATAGAAGAATTGTCCGTGGCCCTTGGCAGGAGAAGGCCGAACTGCAGTGGCTGAAGATTCAGTTGGCCTACGAGCAGCAGGTGGTCAAGGATACCGAGGTGGAGTCCGAAGTTCTGAGGAAGAGGCTTTGGGAGTTGGAGGGTGAGAATCGACGGTTCCACCAAATGTATCGAGAGATGTTGTTAAGAAAGAAAGAACTGGAAGAAGAAGTCAAAAACTTAAAGCAATCCTCGATGATGGCTGGAACCGAGAGTTCGAAGTCTGAAGAAGCCGAGCTTCTTTAGAGCTTCTTTACCTTTTATTTTATGTATTCTTTCCTTTTCTTGTCGTTTTTTTTTTTGGTCTTCAAAGGCTTTGTAATGTACACTTCACTAATGAAATGAAAAGAAAATTTTCCATTACCTTGTCCATTCTTGCATTAAGTTATCGTTTATCGAACTTCTTTTATCTTTTATCTTGTTCGATGTCGACGTTGTTTGAAGGTTCCTGATTGTCGCCGTGTTGATTTGCCCTTTTGTTCATAATCGAAGATCTTTTCGAAGCCACTCGAGTTTGATGCTTCCTTTCGATGCTCGAGCTTGGGGGCCCAACTTTTCATTACCTTGAAGAAGTCGATTTTCTCCTGCCAGTGTTGGGTTCCCTCTTAGAGACTGAGGATTTTTGACAAGATCTCCTTCCTGTTGAGACGAGGTTCCTTGTGTCTTTGATGTAGTTTATTTTTTCCTTATCACTGGCGTAGCTCGATGCTTTTTCTTTTTCTCTTCCTTCTTTTTTTTTGTGTTCGAGTGAGGGTTTTTCTCTGCTCTTAATGGGGTTGTAGGGGTGTAGAGGAGCCGTTGAGGAGACTTTCCCCTCATCCGGTCTTGAACAACCAGATCTTCGTTTGTGTCAGGATGAGGTTCTCCTCCTGTTCCTGACACAGTCAATTTCAGCTCATGTTAGTATGAGGTTTTCCTCCTATTTTTAACAGGGCTGTGGGGGCACGTAAGGGCCGTTGCAAGGGCCTCTCCCCCCATCTGATCTCTAAATAATCGGACCTTCGACTTTGCTCATGTTAGGACGAGGTTCTCCTCCTGTTCCTAACATGGCTGTGGGGGCGCATAAGGGCCATTGCAAGGGCCTCTCCTTCCATCCGGTCTTTAAATAATCGGGCTTTGACTTTGCTCATGTTAGGATGAGGTTCTCCTCCTGTTCCTAACATGGCTGTGGGGGCGCATAAGGGCCGTTGCAAGGGCCTCTCTCCCATCCGGTCTTTAAATAATCGGACCTTCGACTTTGCTCATGTTAGGATGAGGTTCTCCTTCTGTTCCTAATATGGCTGTGGGGCGCATAAGGGCCATTGCAAGGGCCTCTCCCCCCATCTGGTCTCTAAATAATCGGACCTTCGTTTGTGTCGGGACGAGATCCTCCTCTTGTTCCTGACACGCTTAGTTTCGATTGTCTGAAAAAGCTACTCCCTATCGTTACAAGCTCATGCCAAAAGAAAAGATATGCGAATATGAAAAAAACTTTTATTTAAAGCAAAGTTATTGGTAATACATTCGTAGATTTTTCGAATCCCATAGTCGCGGAAGGTCTGCTCTCCGTCGGGGTCCTCCAGAGATGGAGTTGATGATCCCGATTGGAGGCCGATCTTCAGGCTGCTCCTCCCTCCTTGGCGGCTCTGATTGTGGCAGGGTCCTCGGTCGATCTTCTCTACCTTCAGGCCAGCGTCGAATGAATCTGTCGAGCTGACCTCGTCTGATGAGCTCCTCGATCTCATCTCGGAGCTGAATACACTCCTCCGTGTCGTGGTCGTGGTCACGATGATAGAGGTAGAACTTGTTAAGGTTGCACTTTTCGGGGTGTGTGCGCATCATTTCTGACCTTGGCAGCTGCTCCCTGACCTCCATCAGCACTTGAGCTTTTGGAGCATTGAGGGGGCGTAGCTGTGGAATCTTCCTGGGGAGAGCTCTGTCGAACCCTGCGGTCTGGGCTCCTCTGCCTACGAGCTCAGGGAGGAGTGCGGACACGCTTGTGTCTGGGGGGAGTTCGAGCTTGCTGGAGTCACCCGCCTGCTGCTTTTTCGTAGCCTCCTCGTCCTTCAGCTTGGAGGCTTCCTTTGCTCGAGCATATCCTTCGGCCCGCGCCAGCAGAACAGAAGATCGTTCTTTTGAAGACCGCTCTTCAGGGCGGCTATTGCAACTGATTGGTCCAAATTTCGGACCTCCAACACGGTGGCATTAAAATGGTTGACGTAAATTCGGATGGATTCTCCCTCCTTTTGCTTAATGTTGATGAGGGACTCCGAACCTCTCCGGAGACGCCGGCTGCTAACGAAATGAGCAACGAACTAGTGGCTCATCTGATCAAAGGAGAAGATAGTATCCGGCTTCATTACCGAGTACCAATTTCTTGCTGCTCCCTTCAAGATAGATGAAAAAGCTCGACACAGGATGGCGTCTGGCGCGCCATGGAGTAGCATCATTGTTCGGAAGGCCTCCAGGTAGTCAACCGGATCCGAGATCCCGTCGTAGCTCTCGAATTGGGGGAGCTTGAAGTTCGGCGGGATTGGTTCCTGCATAATCATTTGAGAGAAAGGAGGGTCAGTACAGATGTCCTCACCGTAAGCAGTGGGAGCATGGCGGAGCTCTTCGATCCGCCGGTTCATCTCTTGAAATTTTGATCCAGGAGGTCCTCTCGACTGCGAGTCTCGAGGGTCTTCTGGTGGAACGGAGATAGGGACCCTCCGGGGATGGAATCATGATCGGACGGAGGGCTCTCCGCCTTCTGCTTCCCCTTTTCGGGGAAGACAGGGCGACTGGCCTAAGTGGCCCGCCCGGTCGTCAGATTCTGGAACTCCGATGATGCTCTTTCCAGCGGCACTGATGCCTGCGGCTACTGTGGCTGCTGCTGCATGGCCTGCACTGCTTCGGTAAGGCTCCTGACTTGCTGAACCAGTAAGTTGAATTGCTCCATGCCGACTGCTGTTGCCGGATGAGGAGGAGCCTGAAAAACTGGAGATGAGGCCGGAGCTTGCGGGGCTCGCTGAGATCTGACCGCGGAGGTCGTGGATCGCCTGGTGGATGCCTTTCAGGGAGGCATCAGGTGGAGATCTGGCAGGAGAAGAAGGAGAAAGTGTCGAAGAAGATGACCGAAGATAGTCCCGTTGAGTACTGAAGAAGATGACTGAAGACAGTCCCGTTGAGTACTCCTTTAAGAATAAGGGTACTGCGAAGACACAGGACCCTTCCTCTAGCGTCAATTTTATTGGTGCAGAATTCCATCGATGCCGGAGAAGCTGGAGTCGAGGGGATCGCGTCCGCTGCCGGGACCTGTAAGGGAAGTCTAAGCCAGAGTTGGGGGTGCTCCGGCAAGACCCTCCGACGCTCAAGTCAGTACTCTACCTCAACAGAAATGGAGCACTCGAATGGGATTTTAGCAGAGTTTTGAGATAGAGTTTTTAGATTAGAGAAGAACGTATCTGGGGGTCCCTTTTTATAGACGGAGAGCATAACTGATTGACAGCGACGTCTGTAACTGTCTGATAGTGGGCCGTTCGGGGCCACGCGAAGTTTGTTACGGAGAGTAGTGGCATCAGGAGACTGTTCAGGGCCACATGGAGTTTGTTATGGAGAGTGGAGTGATGTCCGTTGTCGCAACTTGCCAGAGAGTGGTGGAGCCATATGGAATCCATTACAGAGAGTGGAGTAGGGTAGTGGCCATTGTCGTGACTTGCCAGAGAGTTCGGGCCTGACGGCTGAAGCTGGGCTGAGACGTCTGATGGAGCAGAATGGCTCTCTGTCTCAGCAATCCAGGAGAAACTCGGATGTTTCCAAGGTTACTGACGAGTCTACTATTGTTGGATGCCTTGGACGCTGATGCTACAAGCAGAAATCATCTGCTATAGAAGCTCGGACAGAGACTTTCTGTTGGTGAAGTCCGGTAGAAGTCCCGATTGCCAGAGAAGTCCATCTGGGATTTGCCTGATGTGGAAGCTCGTCTGAAGATTGTCCGTCGGAGAGGTCCAGTTTCATGAGGAATCTGGTAGGGGGTCGTCCGACAGTGAAGTTCGGATGGCATTATGGAGGTTTGTCTGCTGGAGGAGTCTTGAGGATACTATGGAAGGTCAAATGTTGGAGGAGTCCGGGATTCAATTCTGCTGTAGAAGTTCGGACGGAGTTCGACTTTTGTAAGAGTCTGAAAGGAGGCCGCTTATTGTAAAAGCTCGGATGAAGACCAGTTGTCGTGGAAGCTCGGATGAAGATTTCTTATTATAGAAGCTTGGACGAAGACCGGCTGCCATGGAAGCTAGGATGGAGACTTCTTATTATAGAAGTCCCGCTGCTGGAGAAGCTCGATCATTGATGAAGTTCGGAAGAAGTTCGGAATAGAAATCCGGCTGGTGGAGCCCGTCCGTTGTAGAAATTCGTCTGGAATCCATCCGCAGTAGAAGTTCGGCTGGGATCCGGCTCTTGTAGGAGTCTGGATGAAATTCAGAAGGCGGTCGACCACCGTAGAAACTTGGATGGAGTCTGGTTGCTGTAGACGTCCTGCTGTTGGAGAAGCTCGGAAAGCGTTTGGAGCAGTCCGGTGGATGAATGGGGGAGCTCATTATTGAAAAAGTCCGGATGGCATTGTGGAAGCTCAGACGGCCGGGGGCGTTCAGAAAGACATCACGCAAGGTCGGAAGCCGGAAGAGCCCAGGGAGGGTCGGTCTTTTACGAACTTCGGCTGGGGGTATTTTATACCCAACAATATTTATAAAACTAATAAAAATAATTATATATTTATAAAAATAATTAAATTTATAAAAATACCTTTTAAAGCAATATGGTACGATAATTAACGGCATACTGCACCCTTTATATCATTTTTGTACCGTAAAAAATAATATTTCAATTTCTTATTACTACTTCTGTATTATTTTCTAGAAGATATCGTTCCTATACCATTACCCTTTAACGGTATTGATACGATTTCACGATAACGGTTCGACATATACTCACCCTTACCAAAAAGGTAAAAAAAAATCTAATAATATCACATAATTTGTTGTATAGCAACGATAATAAGATTGAAATTAGACCAAACTGAATATTAGTATATCCTTATCCATATTTATTTTATTTGATGAATATAAATACAGATATGGATATTAGTCAGATATAATAATTTATATCCTTATGTATTTTAAATGGATAGTGATGCGAATCGGATACTGAAAGTATGAATATAAATACAGATTTAAGCTAGATAATTAAATTTTATCAGTATAGAATCAAAAATATTACTAAATGAATGTTAAAATAAAATTAATATTATATTAATATAATTATATATATATTTTAAAAATTTTTGAGTGATATATAAATTTAAATAGAATTAAAAATATAATTAGATATTCGGATATTGATCGGATAGTTATCTATCTATATATATATTATTTTTTTTATGTAAATAGATATGGATATAAATATCAACCAGATGCTTAAATTTTTATTTATATCGAGATAGATTCGAATATAAAAATAATTTTCGATGGATATTATTCGATCTACTTTCACCATTAAACTATAAGGTGCTCGTTAAATCTAGATTCAAGCATACAGGAGTCTTGGGTGTACGGTACTAAATAGCATCCCTACGTGGTCAATAAATTGGCCAAAGATGAAACGATACTGAGAAATGTCGGCCCATTTATTCCTTGTGAGTCACATGAGTCCATATACAGCTGCCAGAAGTGTGAGAAAGAAATATAGGTTATATCTACTAATAATGGTGGGGAGTCTTGGGAGAGAATGCTCTGATGGGATCATCGACTGTGACCTTTGTAGGCGAATGCGTGTGGACAAAAGACAACGATGGACAATTCGGCTATTCCCTTCACACTTTCTTCTCCTCAACCATAAACTCCACCCCAACTCACACCTTTAATTGTCCCTCTCAACAAATTTCCACTCATAGGTTCCACCAAGTGCCAGGCCATACCCCTCTCTATAAATGCCATTGTGAATATTGAACTCTAATCCAAGACTCTCTCTCTCTCTTTCCTTCTTTCCTCCCTCTGAAAATTAATAATGTTGTTCAAAAGGAATCTTCTGGCTATACTTTTGGTTGTGTTTTTGATAAAGAGGTGTTCATCAGATAATGGAGGACTAAGTAGGGGGAGTTTTCCCGAGGGATTTATCTTTGGAACAGCTTCTTCTGCTTATCAGGTTGGCATTTCTTTCTACTCTAAAAATTTGTACTTGTTAAATATGAAAGCTCTTCCAAAAGAATATATATGAAAGCTTGATGGAATATATGGATCTTTCTATACTTTCCTTTTGTTATTTTCAGTTCATCCCGTATTTAGAACTAGCTGTCTTTTTTATTTGTCTTAATGGGTGTAGTTCCATTCCTTTCTTGAGTGCTTATGTGTGCTCATGTATTGTTCTTGATATTTATTTGAAAGATAAAATTTCACTTGAAGGTGTTTCTTTCTTCTTTTTTCTTTTCTTTTCTTTTTTTTGGCCTTTCCAAAAGATGGGAAGATGAATAGTGGGTGATCTTCCCATATCTTGATTATGTCACATCCATCAATTTGCTTGGAAGCAGTAGTCAAAAGAAAACTATATATGATCTCTGATCTAGCAAGTTAATTTCAAACATTAGATAATTTAGATTTTAATATTTATCTTATTCATGGAAATTATCTATTCATCGGCTATTCACCGTGCATATCTCATATATAAATTTACTTTAAAAGGATATGCATGTTTATGATCCATCCAATGAGGAGTACAAGTCCAGGGAAACATGCATGACTAAAAGATGTTATCCATTTAAAATTTGTCCATATTAGATCCATAAAATTCACCCAAATTCCTTTGCACCATGTTCATATATCTCTTTTCATTTTTAGGTATGATTCCATAAAAGATATAATCTTTCTTGTACTATACACAGAAGTTCAGTTGTTAGTTCCATCTCATGATGATAGAATGCGAATGCATGCAGTCATATTCCAATTATGAATCCTATTATTTCTATGCAGTTGATAAGTTTTAATGAAATTTCCAAGCTCCATCAGTGCCTTCTCTAACTCCATCATCTCCTTGATCTTGCACCCAGACCTCCATATATAACAAGGAGGTGGATTCCAAATTATAGGAATAAGCTCCATCATCATGTAACTCCACTATATTACTTAGTCATTACACCACCTACAATAATAATAATAATAATAATAATAATAATAATAATAATAATAATAATAATAATAATAATAATAATATCATAGAATTTGTCCTATAGCAACAGTAGGGTACCACATGCAGCTAGACCACAGCATGAAGGAATCATGGGTGTCAAGTAATGAATGGCATTCCATACAGTACATGGTCACATTAAATAGACGCAAAATATTAATTGAGACATGTCCTGAGAGCTGATTGGGAACTCATTTATTCCTTGCGAGTCGCGTGAGACCATACAGTTACCATTCTTTTCCCACTACTAATTAATGGTGGGGTCTAATAGACATGGACTTACGGGGGCTAACCACAGCCACTTTATGGGTGAATGCGTGTGGAAAGAAGACCAGGCAATGCAGCCATTCGCTTCCCCATTGTGTGGATAGGCCACATTAACAGAAGATTCGATAGAATATATAAAATTAAAAATTGTTACAACCACAGGGTAATTGAACAACCTAAATTCATTTATAACAAAATATAATAATCTATCATCAGTAGTAAGAGTTGTCCAATTATAAATTTAAATTATTTAATTGATGCCAGCATCATTTTATCTACTTATTCCTTATCGAGATCTCAAATCATTGCTAAGCACCAGGCAGCTTATCACTCTGAAAAGAAAAATAGAGTGGTGTAAATTTTACAGCCTATTAAGAATCCTTAAACACCCACATTTGCATAATAATAATAATAATATAATTTTTTAAATAATAAATAATTATTACCGGTATAAATAGAATGTCATAAAACTTAATCCAAATATCCAAATCATACCATTGCTAGCTCAGCAATATATCACGTAGTTCAAAATATGTTTCGCTATTATGTTATTATGTTATTATGCTGGATATGATATCAGTTATAATTATTCGTTAAATTTATATTATTATTTTATAAGATACGGGTGTGTGGGGATTCTTAGTGGATTGTAAAGCTCATGCATCTTCAATTTTCTTTTAAAGGCACGGATGTTTAATACTTGGCTACATAGTTTGGGATCTTAACGAAAGGATGAATAGATGGAACCAAGATTTTAAGTCTGATGGGATGGAAGCATCCTAGCTATCTCATTCTATTCTTATAAAAAAATAGGATTGAATAGCTAGAATTGAGACTATAAAACTTATACATAATCGGAGAGAAGAAGAAATAAGAAAAGAAGAAAGGAAAGATAAAAAGAAGAAAAATGAAAAATGAAAAGATAAAAAGATAAAAGAAAATGAAAGGAAGGAAGAAAGAAGAAAAAATAAAAGATTTTTTATATGTATACCCTCTTAAATATTCAAATTTGTATGAATATTTTTTAAAATTGATATTTATATATATATATCTTTATAAAATATTTATTTTGTATGTATATCCTTTTTTTTTTTATTTTTGCATATGTACCTATATCATATAATGCCATTAAAATTTGACGGTTTAAAATTTAAATGACTAAAATACCTTCATAGATAGATGTGCGAAAAAAATTTATAAAGATATATATATATATATATTATTAATAATAATTTTATATGTATATTCATGTAAATTTAAATATTTAGAAGATATAAAATATAAAAATTTAATTTAATTTTTATCTATTTCATCTAGATAAATTCGAGCCTTCTTACTCTATAATATAGTAACATATTACAGAATATAAAAATATGATGACGATATTATCTAATATTTTATATATTAAAATATTATATTATACTATATTTTTAGGCAAGATGAGATGACTATATCCATCTTATAATAACATGATATATCTTATACTTGATAAATTTTTTAAAATAAAATATAATAAGATTATAAATTTTTATTGTTACGTACTGTTCAAATCCATAACTATATCTATTCTATGCAAATGCACAAGCTATTTATCTAATATCAGGTTTAGATATTTTTTTCAGAAACATATTATTTATATTAAAAAAAACATGGATGGTTATAATCTATCTATTTTCTAGATAAAATAATTTTGATCTATTATTTAATAAAAAGATCATTTTATTTATATAAGTTAATAAATTAAGTATATTGATTATTTTAGTTGTGCATATTAATTTTTTTCATTAAAATAAAAAAGAATTAACAAGCCAAAAGAAGTATATTATACGCAAAAAAATTTAATTTGAATTTTTTATATATATACCCTTCCAAACATTCAAATTTTATGAGAATATACATGCAGATGTCAATTTTGAAAGGGTATTCATACAAATTGGAATGTCAAAGAGGATATAATCGTAAAAAACCCAAAAACCAAATAAAAGAAAGAAGAAGACTAGGAGATTAGGGATATCTACATGAATGTATCAAGCAGACTGCTGCTAGGATGGAATGGGACACTGAAGTTCCTATCCATAAAACAATTAGGACATCCATATCTTATGAGATTTAAAATTTTGGATAAAATAATACTCATATTAATCAAATAATTTAAATTTATAATTGGATAATTTTATTACCTATGAATAATATATTATTTTATGATTTATATTGTTCAATTATCTTAACTACAATGAATTCATAAAATCTTGCATATTCTTTAAAATCCATGCGGCCGATGAGGATCCGGAATAGTCTCCCTAGAGTGCCAGCCCATCTCCCTCTCTATAAATCTCTCTCTCGTCTCCTCTCCACCCCCCCCACACCCCCCCCCCCCCCCCCCACCCCAACCGGAGAAAATAATGTTGTTCAAAAGGATTCTCCTGGCCATCCTTTTGGTTGGGTTCTTGATAAAGGGGTGTTTATCAGATGATGGAGGACTAAGTAGAGGGAGTTTTCCAGAGGGATTTGTCTTTGGAACAGCTTCTTCTTCTTATCAGGTTGGCATTAATTTTTTTCTCCTCCTTTTAAAATTTGTATTTATCAAATATGATAGCTTCTTGCAAAAGAACATGAGAGCTTGATGGTGTGTTGTATATATATATTATATATATATATATATATGGATCTTTGTGTACTTTTCTTTTGTTCTTTTCAGCTCATCCTGTATTTAGAACCAGGTGTATGTGTTTGCTCATATATATCTTATTTTTGATAATTATTTGAAAGATAAATTTCACTCAAGGAATTCTTTTTGTTTCTTTCAAATTTTTTTCCTACGAAAAATAATGTAAAGAAGAATCAAAAAACTCAAGAGAAAAGACTTCGATTCAAAATAAGATGTTATTATAGGAACTCTTCACACACTCACGGTATGGGAGCTTTTTCCCACAGATTAAAAAAAAAAAAAAAAAGGCTCTATTCAATCCTTCAACGAGGAATAGAGAACAAAATATTTTTTTCTTCCTTAATAGAAATGGATTATATTTCGGAGAGTAGCAGCAAAAAAAAAAAAAAAATAATAATAATAATAACAACAACCGTCTCGGTAGATCATCTTTTCCTCAAAGGAGATGGGTTCACGTGTGCTGTTTTTTTCCTGGATATCCGTTCGTGGGGCTCCTGGAAATCGGGACATTTCCGTAATTTCTGACAATTGTAGGCCTATTCATAATTATACCAAAAAAATGTTATCTTCTAGGCTGGGTTGGGCCTTCCATCTGGTGGGCCCATGACCAGTATGATTGCCAGGCTTTATAATTAAAATGAAAATTATTCTTTTTTTCTGAACAAAAATAAAATTATTCTCCCAATTAATCTTTTCATACTATGTCATCTTCTTTCTTTCCCCCTTTTTTTTTTGGTTTCAGTATGAGGGAGCAGTGAAGGAGGCTGGAAGAGGACCCACAGTTTGGGATACCTTTGCCCATTCTTTTGGTAATTTGAAATTTTTTAAACTTAATATTTGACAGAATTAAAACAGAATTATGGGGAAAAATGTAAAGATAATTAATTTGGTTTGTGCAGGTAAGGTGATTGATTTCAGCAATGCTGATGTTGCTGTCGATCAATATCACCGTTTTGTGGTATTTTTTTTTTTTCCACTTAATTATCACTGATGTTCTTGAATATATTATCCAAAAATGTCATTATCTAATACTAAGGAACGACATGCTTGTAATGGCAGGAAGATGTGCAACTTATGTCAGATATGGGAATGGATGCTTATAGGTTCTCCATTGCATGGTCACGCATTTTTCCAAGTAAGAATTCACTTAAATTGCGAGCCTTTTTATGCCCATTTTAAGAATTTCTATGGAATTTTTTAGTAACTAATACAAAATTAAAAGTTGATAGAAAAAAGATAGGTTGTAGAGCAATATACAAAGGATTTGAACCCTGGATAAAAGACTTAATTCTTTTAAACAAAATTAAATTTTAATGGCCTTCATGCCACAACGAGGAATGGTGATTCAGTGAAATTGGTGCAAGTCTGCAAAGGTCAGTGTCACCACCATAATGAAAAAAAAAAAATAGTTTCTTCCTTCAGCTTTAAAGAAAACTTAGGGTTTTATGAACTTGATTTTCAGATCCAATTTAGCAAAGGTAAATAAGAAAATGAGACCTAGGCTTGACATATGACCAATAAAATTGGTTGTCAGAATACAAGACTTGGAATGCTGCACTGTAGACTATGACCAAATTGATTCAAGTTGACCGTTGCACCAATAGTTATAACGACCACATGGTCAGGTGGCATAGATTTTGCATTCTACGGCTGATGGCAGGACGTACACGGCAATCTCAAGCCTCTTTTTTTTGACCGAACATGACTCCACTAGTTATCATAGAGTATGTCACGAGAAGTGGTTTAATAGTATCCAAAGAATAAACCATGCATAATCTTGGAGTAATTTGACCCCACCCATCCTGGAAATCAAGACAACATTCTAGTTCTCGGCCGATGGTAACCCACGGGAGCAAGGTTCCTAAACCGGACTCCATGTCATTTGACTGATGGTATGATTCAGTACACTCCTGCACTGTTTCATATCAGATTCGAATTAACATGGCAAAATAAGTAAGGGAGGGAGAGAAAAAAACCGGAAAGAGAGGTAAAGGAGAGAGAGGAATGGAAGGAGAGGGAGTGAGCGAAAAAGTGGATGGTGAGCATCGGAGGGCTGTAGGGGCCTCCGAAGGGTGGATCTTCCTCTCCATCCTTCGTCGGGTCGAGGATAGGGCAACCACCATTATTTTTATCGTGGTCCATTTTATTTTTATCGTGATTCATAGTGAAGTCGTCAATTTCATTTTATTTTTAAGTAAAGCCAACAATAGAGTTGCTGTCTTCATTGTAGATTGCGATAAAAATAAAATGGATCGCGATCGAAATAGGGATAGTCGTCTTGTTTTAACTTGATGAAGGAAGAGGAGATCCCGCCTTTCGAGGGTCTCCACATTCTTCTGACGGCCACCACCAACCTCCCTCCACTCCCCCTCCTTCCATTTCTCTCTCCCTCCCTCTCTCTATCTCTCTCTATTTTTCTCTCTATAAAGGAAGGTGGAGCTCCAAAGACCTCGGTGGCTCTCAAATGACATCGGTGGCTCTCCGATGACCCTCCGATGGCTTTGACGAGCCTCTGACAGCCTCTAGCAGTCTTTCTGATCTTCCTCTCCTTTCCTTCTCTCCTCTTTCTCTCTCTTTTTCTCTTCTTCCTCACCATTGTACTATTTTTGACGTCAGAATCATGCCGATCAGCCATTAATATAGTTTAGCACATCCTGAACTGGCTGATTTAGGATAGTTCGGCGAACACTGCAGGGGAGCCCTGGACAGTGAGATCGGCTCGGATTTGTACAAAAGGTTAAAAATGTAGAATCAAGGACCTAAGAAATGCTGGCTGGAATTTTCCTGCTTATTTTTTTCATCAGACATACGGTGGAATGTCACCTTTTGGAATCAAAATTGGAAGGTTTCCTCTAAAAAAATGTTTTAGTTTATCAAGTATTGTCCTTTGATGTGGTTAATGAGGATCAACAAAACCAAGCCCAAAAAGTTTGGGTAAGGCATTGGTGCTTCTTGGTCTTTCAAACAATACCAGGATTCTTCCCATTAATGAAGTTCTGCTTCATCTTGATACCAAAAAAAAAAAAAGAATAGCAGGATTCTTGCTTTCAAAATTATATCGGCATTTAAACAAATCTCCATTTTTATTGATCTTCGTTTCATTGCTCATGTAGATGGTACTGGTGAAGTCAATCAAGCAGGCATTGACCACTACAATAAATTAATTAATGCTTTGCTAGCCAAAGGTAACCGAGGAAATCTCGATCAACCATCCTATGGAATTTGTCCAAATTCTTGTATCCACAAGCAGTCAGTTATGGTTTTAATATCTAAATTACGTGTGGAACTTGCAGGGATTGAACCGTATGTGACTCTTTACCATTGGGACCTTCCACAAGCATTGCAAGACAAATATAATGGATGGCTTGATCGTCAAATTATGTAATGCTTTTTGACCAATTAGTATAATTATCTTCTTCTTTTCTTTTTTATCCTTTCTTGCTTCATGACTATTTTGTTATCTATGGCATATATCCTATTACATCTACCAAGCAATTGGTGATCAAAAGATGGTCTCACCCTGGCAGAACCTTAGGCTGACATAAAAAAATTATGCAGCAGCAAAGCATCATTTTGCTTATAATTGGCTTGCTATAGAGATTTGGTTCCTTTTCCATCCACTTCAGTGCACACAACATACTTCTCAGCCAACAAAATCAACTGCTAATATTGGTAGGGTCATCATAGCCCATCTGGATGATTCAGTACAAATAGAACTTTCCATAATGGCTGCTTTAGTTCCACAGGTAATTAAACAGCACTTTAGGCTTTAGCCCTGAAGATGGAAAGGAAAGACCTTGATAGCTGTGGATGTTGGGAGAAGATATCTCAACTGATTCACAGTCATATTTTCATCAAGATGACTAAATTACCTGCAACTGCAAATCATGAACATAATCACTTTGATCATATGCAGCAAGGACTATGCGAATTATGCCGAGACATGCTTCAGGGAGTTCGGCGACAGGGTCACACACTGGATAACTTTCAATGAGCCTCACACATTTGCAATCCAAGGTTATGATGTTGGACTTCAAGCCCCTGGTCGCTGCTCCATTATTCTGCGCCTGTTTTGTCGAGCTGGGAATTCAGCAACCGAACCGTACATCGTCGGCCACAATGTTCTCTTATCTCATGCTACTGTGGCAGACATTTATAGGAGAAAATACAAGGTATGTTAACATATCATAGCATTTAAGTTCAAGGCCTTAAAACAAGTATATTTCTAGGGCTGTATGGATATATATATCTGAAAGATAGCTTACAAGAATTAGTTTTTGAAAGATGCTCATGTGGATATGATTGCAGTAGCACAATTTAATGTTAAAGATATGCATATACGCATATGATATGGTGTATCTGCTTTTACTGCATAATTGTCCTTAGAACAAGTGAAAGAGTAGTTTTCAGACAAACTTGCCAACAAGCCCTAGCTAGTTGGCACCCCTCTCAGCCTAGGAACCCCAGGGTTGAAACCCTGGTGGTGGTGTTGCCATCCCATTTCCCAAAAAAATTTCACTCATTCCACAAACTCGGTCTCGATATGCAGGCAACACAACATGGAACTGTTGGGATAGCATTTGATGTCATGTGGTTTATACCTATGACAAATTCAAGTGAAGATATTGATGCAACACAAAGAGCGCAAGATTTCCAATTTGGATGGTGAGGGTTAAAGACATCCTTTTTGTTTTTCATATTATGAACTTTCAGATTCTGGCCTGGTTTTCTAAGTTTTACTATTCTCAAAAGAATCAGCACTATAAACCAAAACTTTTTTTGATGGTAAAAATTTTCTCTAATTGCTTGAAAGCAATGCATATGCATGGGATCAATAGATAGAAATTGAATTCTCATCTGGTAAAAACTAGACCAACAGAGTGGTACCTTTCATGGTGCTGCTAACTGTTGGATTTTAGCATACACATCAGAAGTCTCATGACCTACATAAAATCTTGAGAATTAGTATACAGAAAATATACTAACACCATTATTAATTTCAATCAAACAACAGGTTTATGGATCCCTTATTCTTTGGGGATTATCCAAGTTCAATGAGGACAAGAGTTGGAAATAGGCTGCCAAAGTTTTCAACTGCAGAGGCTGCTCTGGTTAAGGGGTCCTTGGATTTTGTGGGCATAAACCACTACACGACATACTATTCCAAGCACAATTCAAGCAATATAATAAATATACTTCTCAATGATACACTTGCAGATTCTGGCGCCATCTCTCTGCGTGAGCTTACCGTGCATTAGCTATTCATTTTTCTTCTTATAGCTGAATAACTGAATATTTATCAACCATTTCAAAGACTGATTATCACATGAAATAGATATCTTCCTTGCCACCATCTGGCATCGAGGTTCACGACAGGCTTGTCTTGAGCCCAATGTTGTCTTGACCAATAAATAACACCAATTCATACAGGGTAACAAGTTTTAAGCAAGTGTGCTGGAGCTTGTTGGAAATTAGACCTTGAACAATTATGTAGAACCCATATACTTGGTCAAGTTTTCCAGAGAGAAATTTTATCTGAGTGAATTCCAAGCTACTAATATAATTTGCCAAAATGGATGATGAAGAATTGAAGGAGTTAATGTTTAGATCTGTTCAAATTTTGTATGTATTTGAATATCATGTCAATCTGTTATTAACCCTTTTTTCCTTTTTATTTTTGATTTCATGCAGCCTTCAAGTATGGGAAACCAATAGGAGATAAGGTATTACTTAGTTGTAAATTTTGATAAAAGTTGATGTCTTCTATGCTTTAAACATAATCAGGCCCTTCATCCAATGGTCAAAATACCATCTAGTCCAGTATGTGACACCACATCAGTCTTAAGTACTACAAGCCACAATGGAATCATATTAAACCTACTGTAAAATCAAATGCATGCCATGTAATTTTGCATAGTAACCTCGAACACTATTTGTGATCAGATATATTTCTCCTTTGGAAATATTGGTACTAAGGTGTTACTGCAGCTTATGCTTGTTTTAGATGAGACATCTCCTCATCTATCCATGAGGGAACCCTTACAGTTTCAGGTAGAACTACCGTTCACAGTCATAACATGCTAAGAGAAGAAGCATGCCTATGTGAACTTCAAGTGCTGCAAGTTATTTTGCAAAAAGGATGTGAACTTCAAGTTTACATTCAACAAATCATTTCCATTCATCTTAAACTTGACGGTCAATAAACTCTGAGAAAAAACATAGACAAGGCTCTGCTTTCAGGGTTCGATCTATAAATTTCTTCGGTGTACAGACATGTTCTTCCTGCCCTTCAACATATTCTGTTTACTGTAATTAAAGTCTTACAATGATGATTTTGGCATGCATGCAGGCCTCTTCCATATGGCTGTACATTGTACCACAAGGATTCAGAAGCCTAATGAACTATATCAAGCAAAAATATGGCAATCCACCAGTTATTATCACTGAAAATGGCAAGCATGTTTTGCTGTATGTTAAATATGTTATTATTATTAGGTTTCCGTGGTCATTATAATTGTTATATTGATTTGCAGGCATGGATGATCCAAATGACCCATTTATCTCCATTAAGGATGCTTTGAAGGATGACAAAAGGATCAAATACCATCATGACTATCTGTCCAACTTGTCTGCTGCCATAAGGTATTCCTTGACAGTATCTGATGAGAGCATGGACTTTAGATTGTCCCTGAAGTCCCATCCAACCCTATATTCTTTACATTTTTAAAATCCGGAACAGATCCAATATATGAATTAGCCTTCTCACAAGGTTCTTATTTACAAAATGCCCATATTTAGAAAAGTTGAAAATGAATACTGACAAGTATTTCATAGGTTCTATAGATAATGTCATAACAATTTTCTAAAGCAAAATTAAAAGGGAGAAATTCTGCCCAATAAGATATCTTACAAACATAAGTGGCCCATACATTAGCAATGGCATTGTATACAAATGCCATACAGTTATCCTGAGCAAATATTGAAATTCTTCTTGAAGGACTCACCAAATACAATAGGACAGACATAACACCTATGAAATCTTATATCTGAAGAAAACAAATCTATGAACTCTCTGGAATAAAAGGAACTCAAGTATCCCATCCAGACTGAAACTTGCTGAAGTAGCCACAAGAAAAAGCTCCTTTTCTTCCTCCTCATTTCTGCTCTTGCAGCTTAAAGCTGCTAATGAAGTAGGTAGAGCTTTTCCTCCTTTTTGCTCACAAAAAAAAAAAAAGGACACAAATCTATTATTATTTAACCGCATTGTGCGGAGCAGAAGGACTTACCATTATGGGGTCTTGGAAGAGTCATATTCACGCAGTCTTGCCTCCACACACGTGGAGAAGCTAATTTCATGTTTCGAACATTTTAACATCCAAGTCACAATAAAACAACTTTACCATTACACCAAGGTTCACCTTCTATTATTCAAATCCACAGCCAAGCAAAAATTATTACCAGTCCATTTAAAGTATGATGATGGAATTATGTTGTTTGGTTTTCTTGGTGCCAACTAGATAGCTTATGTTTCTTATTTATACCATGCAGGAAAGATGGTTGTGATGTACGAGGATACTTTGTCTGGTCTCTCCTTGACAACTGGGAATGGGCTGCAGGATACACTTCAAGATTTGGTCTATATTTCGTTGACTACAAAGACAATCTGAAGAGATACCCTAAGAACTCTGTTCAATGGTTCCAAAACTTGTTAAAATCCGCCTAACCTACAGCTGATATCCTCCCAGTATTACAAATTTTGGGCATCATTCACTCTGTGTCCCTATAAATATACTGCATAATAAAAAAATTTGTTCAAGATCATCAAATGTCACCTGAAACTGAATATTGTTATCCAATTTGCACATAAAGGTAATGTTTCCCATAAATATGATCTCATTCTCAAATTTGCCAATGTGTTCTTATACTGTCACTTAGTTTATTAACAACAACAGAATCATATCATTGCCAAACACATTGCTACATGGAAAAGACAAGTCCATTTATCCATTTGTAAGCCCTAACTTGTGAAAGAAAAGGAGGTGGGGGTGGCGGTGGGGGATCGGCTGTTTGGGTGCTGGACGTCTAATCCGGTAAAAAGAAATCCATCTGAATAAAGATGTTAAAATTAAGAAGAGATTAATGGAGAGTTGAAGGCTCGGCTTCCCTTCATCCTGAAAATCTTGCAAAAAAGGAAATCCAATTAGAAGGTGATTTATGGCATCACAAAAATCTTAGTATTGATTAGTCCTTGCGAGGATGACATTTAACAGAAAGGATCAGGAACTGGTTTAGAGCACAACCTATTGTGATCACAGTAGGTTGCTTGGGCCCCAGAAGCATTAAGCACCTCACCAACATAAAACAGATCTTGAAAAGTAAACCAGCAGCTCAATTGAATTGGACTTGTAAAAATTTAAACTCATCGCACAATCACATCTTGAACATCACTATCCCGCCTATTCACTTCATAGATCAAAACTTCATTTCATTAACTGAAAGGTATGTTCTAACTAACGCATCATGCCTCATCCACTATGGGTACAAAATCAGAGTTACAACAAGCTCCACCAGTCTTATGAGTTCCAAGAAAAAGATTCATCCACAGAAAATTGCAATATAGCATCAGAGTGCAACAGGCCAAAATTAACAAAATATACCCCAGCAACTTGCACCATCTACCTTTACCCATCAACTTATTCTCCAGATGAAATAAATACTTGCCAACCATAAACGACAGATGATAAATTAGACAAGTATAAAAGATAATCTGCCTAATAAACTTCATCCATAGGTTCTTCCCCGAGCTACTCAAACCTGGTATTTAATCCTTCAGGGCTGAATTATAAGTAAGGGCTGCAAAAGATAGAGGATAAGAATTTCAGATAGAGGAAAAGAAAATGTAAAGGGTCAAGCATTTAGAAAGGAAAGTGCATGAGTAAATGTACCGTATCAACGCTAACCGGTTTTCCATCCTCTGCGAGTATGTCAACTACTGTCCCTGATTGATCAGCCTGCATAATGAAAAGGTTAAATGGGCCATGTATCCACGTATTTGATTATGAAGCATGCCTCTAAATCTGCATGTGCTTCATGGGACTTGAATTTTATTTTCTTGAGTTAAGACCTCCCTCTATTTCTCGAGAAGGTTTTAAGTCCATTGCTTCCACTATATAAACTATGTCATGCGGTTAATCCTTAATGTTTTCACATTAAGAATAGGGCAATTATACACATTTACTCATACTGTGGCTTTCTTTTTCTTAAGAATAATCCTTCTAACACTAAAAAAAGAAACAAAATATGATAGAGTGCTCTCTCCGATAAGAGTTTTAGCTGAGAATGCATCTATACCATAACCATTAAATGCAAACTATCAAATGGCAATAACTACATCTAGACACTCAAGAAATAGAAATAATACGAATTTTTGCATTATTGTATGGATTGGACAGAGAGTGGTTGGGGACTGGAATATCACCTCAATCTCATTCATCAATTTCATGGCCTCAATGATGCAAACCACCTGGCCTTTCTGCACCTTATCTCCAACCTATGTAATAGATACAGGTTAGTTGGTAACAGTGTGCAAAAGCACAATTGCAAAGTCCAGAAGCTCAATCACAATATTCGATGCACCATTTCCATGCACCATTGCCACAGCAAAGGATACACATTACAGAAAGAAATATGCATAAGCCTGACATACTAAGTTCGTGGATGCAGGCATATATTTATGTAAGCTACAAGTAGGCATCTTATGTGGCATACTACATACGAAGTGCAGAATTTAACAAACATGACAGAAGAAAGAGAATTGGATGAAGGATTACCTTCACAAATGGTGGCTCCCCCGGTGCTGGGCATCGGTAAAATGTTCCAGCCATTGGGCATTTGAGGGGAGCAAGAGATGATTTGCTCCCTCCCTTTGTAGCAGGAGGAAGAGCTGGTGCTTGGGTCGCTGGAGATGGACTTGCAGCTGCAGGAGGTGGAGCTGCATGCGAAACTGGAGGTTGAGGTAGGAGGACAGCTTGTGGAGATTGCATCATTACAGGAGCAACAGGAGCTGGCTGTGGTATAGCTTCCTTTTTCCTTATTATGAGTTCAAAATCCTTCCGTTTCAGCTGCAATTCTGTTATATCTTTTGAATCCACCAACCTGCGCAGAGAAGGAAAGAAATATTTACAACAACATCGACAGCTTACATCTGAGCAAAAAATATATACATCCCATGCTAATAGCCTATCAAAACCAATTAGCAGGGGTTTTCCTGTGGTAAGCTCTCGCTGCGCCTGATTGATAGTTTGTTGTGGGTACTCAAAACTGGATTCAAAAATCAAGGCCTTAGGGCTGGTAAGAGTTTGCCACAGTGAGTTGTGTTCCAATGGCAGTTATCACTGGTTCAAATTTATTGTGATATAAAGTTGCATGACTGCCACATCTTTACTAATTGAGACTGCAAATTTTCATATCTTTCAAATTCCTAGTGCTCTTTACTTGAAGTGGTAGTCTCCAGCAAATTCTCTACCTACTCCTTTTCCTTCTTTTTATCTTTCCCTATCTACCATAATTTTTAAACTAGTCTACAACAGTCTATTTGATATGGAACAAGATAAATCCTGAATTTTCTCCATTTTTATGGAAAAACAGCAAAATAGATTGAAAATCTTACTTAACAAGTTTGGAAGCTTCAGCAATATATGCAGATATCATGGAATCTTGTACTGCAGCTTGACTAGCAGATTCCTCCCGACAAGCAGCTTCTTCATCTTTTGATGATAAATCTCCTGGCTTGATTGATGCCATTGGGGAAGAACTTGCAGAGCTCTCAACAGCAACCTTATAAGAAGAATCTGATTATAAAGAAGGAAAACTATGTTTTATAATATGAAATTCAAATTTTATAAGTAGATACCTCCTGAACCTGGGCCTTCAAAATGAGTGAGTGACTCCTATTAGATCCCTGCAGAAGAATTATAAACCTAGTAATATAATAAAATCAAAAAAAAGCAGGTAAAGAAACCTTCAGAAAAAAGAAAGTCTCAGAGTTACATAAAGGGGGAACAATACTAGAAACTGAAAAGTTGGCACAAGTCAATCCCTGAATTCAGTCAGTCTAACAGGCAATATATGCAAAACTTAATTACACTATAACACAATGGTTTAGAAGAAGGTAATCAGAAACAGCCATAACTCCCAAGACATGAAGAGGCATCAAATTGGGCCAAGTACTATAAATCAAGCATTGCTTGGGCAGAAACAATTGGCCAGATGATATAATGGTTCTATTCCTTTTAAACTAAACTAAGTGCCCGCCTTATGACTTGTACCTCAAAAATGAGCAATACCATATATCAGATTTTGCTTGCTTTCATCTTACGCTAGAATATTCTGATGACTAGGGAAAAACCAAAGGGTTTACAGCCTAGCTGTGTGAACTTCAATTGCATGACTAATAAGCTAACTTTTCCTTGTCCCCAACTTGTCTTCTAGGATTTTGGCAAGCCCCTCACCGACTCAAACATGTATCAACCAGGAACCAACGAAATTTACAAAAGATCAATGATGGATAAGAGATTCACTGAAATTTCTTGAACTTAGCAGACCCAGGTTGCAATCTTAAACTTCAATTCCTAAAGCTGATGAAACATGGATGAATAAAGCATACATACAAGGGTTCAAAGGTTTTCTTTGGATCATTCAATATAATGTCAAGCTTTGCCTTAGACTGACGGAACAAAGCTAAGAAGTAGGTTGAATGGAAAAAGGAACAGGACAAGGGCAGTCGTTGCTTGGTGAGAAGGCTGCTGGTTCAGGGGTAGGGTACATATAGCAAATGACGCTTCTAGTACATAAATTTTGTGGATAAACTACAAAAATTGATGTAGCTTAGATTCTGAATTTTTTATTTTTAACTTTTGGGTTTTATTTTCAGTTCATTTGATCTATTAAGTCTTTTATTTGAGCCTCTTATTAAGAGGAGAATAGATTTTCTATTCCAAGGATTATCTAATTTAATTTAGGTCTATTTTGGTGAGTTTTTGAGTCATATTTTCAGCAGGAATGTTGGTTGAACTGGAAAGCTTAAAAAAAAAAAAAAATTCAGGCTGTGACTTGAAAGGATTTTGATGCTCTTTTTTTTTTGGGGGGGTGGGGTCTAATAGAGTTGAAAATTTTACTGTTTTAGGAAATCTTCTCATTGTTCTCTATGCTAGGCAAGTGAAAGAAGAGCCATAGTTCTCCTAGGAGACCATTTCGGGAGTATCAGTGCAGTCTATGGCTATAAAAAGAGAGGAGTTTGCTGTGACCAATTTCAGCCTTTGCAGAAAATATTCTCTGATTTTTTTCTTCTCCCGGCCTCTATCTTCTTCCACTTTATTGATGCAGAATTGATTTACAACCTCCTGGAGCATCATTCTGTTTGTTTTGCTAAAATAATCAGCAGAGCATACAGAAAATCAGAGCAGAAACTAAGTTTTCTGATCTAGGCTTTCTGTGGAAGGTTCAATCAAGGACAATTCCACACAAGTTTATAACACTGCAGCAGCAGTATAAATGTATGGCAGCAATATAGCATTCATATTTAATTGGTTTTTGCTCAATGCCATCATATGGATCTTGCATTATTAATAAAATACAAAAAAAATATACTCAACATGCATCCACCCCTTGTTTCCATATTTATGGAAACACACAAGAACACAACAAAGACATAAGCACAACTATGAAATGGAAAAAACACAACCTTAACACATATATCTAAAGCATATTCTACTAATGAAATCATATTAGCATATTGAGATTGTGGAGCAATCTTATCATATGTTTCTACCTCCATTGCAGACATTTGAATAAACCGTAATAGAATCAATTGTAAAAACAGAAGAATAGGCAAAAATGTGAAAATTATAGCTGAAAAAAGAAAATCCAGATGCAACTGCATGCAAATCTACATGAATGTAGATATTCACCTTGACAATGCAATTCAAGCCTCAAGTTGCTGGTTAATGCACTTTTGGAATTAGCTTGATAAACATGAAATACTAAAATGCAGCCATTTTTTTTTTATTCTCCCCTGTTCGACAGTAAGTTGCAAAGAGAAAGCATGCAAAGTAGCAACCCCAAATAGCAAGTGAGTTCTCAGGATATCAGCACATATTGTAGTCACATGTTTTGACTCGCTTGGGGATTTTGAGATATAGCCCTTGACCATGAATTTAAATTCCTTCCCCCTCCTGTTTGCATCAAACTTGCACTCCACAAATCTAAATTCAAATTCCCCTGCTTTTTTAACTACTTAATCTTATCACAGCAATCCCCTAAGCATTAGATATGAGAACAATATACAAGAAACCGTAATCTTTTATCATCATCATCATCATCATCATTATTATTCTGTTAAACAAAAGTCTTATTCATTCAAATCTTAGGGAGAAAATTGTGTCAGTCACCTCCAGTTGGGGAGCTTCACTCATGAGGAAGATAACACAGTACCAGACCAAGCGTACAAGAAATATAGCACAACACCTCAGTTTGCAAATCAATGAGCTGCTTAATAAGGCTCCCTAAGTGTGCGATAAAAAGCATAATCTCCAAAGAATAAACAATTAGTCAATCTTCTGACAAGCATAAAGTAATACTACTTTACATCTGACCCTTGGCTAGACCTGCATAACCACAAATTATCAGGTCATAAATTTGGAGAGTTTGCTTCTACACAGAGACAAAGAACTTTGAGAACAACTAAGGAAAGAGAAGAAAGGGGAGAAAGTAAAGTCTAAGCACCATAGGGAACGAAAACGAAATCCGATTTCGGTAAGACTTGATCTGAATTGTAGTTTTAAGCCATTTATATTAAATTTGGGTGATTGTGTTCACATAAAATGTCGATCTTCTAATGCAAAATTTTTGAATGCAATACTGTTAACTTATATAAAGTTACATGAATATTAATTTTCATTTCTGAACTCTCTCAAACAGATTTTTGTTGTATCCTTGTATACTCTACTCTCTCCCAATATATAAAACGAAAGGATCCTCCCCCCATCCCCACCTACCCGGAAGAAAAAAAATCAAGAAATTAAACGTTCAAAGGACGGAAAAAATCGAATTTTTGTTCCAATCTAGCAGATACAATCAGACACATCCGGCACATCTCAATTTACATAAACTAACTTCAAAGGTTAATCATCAGCTTTGTTAGAATGCTCAAGACCGCAAAATCCCAACAAAATCAAATCATGATCCAAACAATGGCATAAATAACAAGCTCAACAATGACCATTCCATAACCATCAAACAAATTTTACGAACTTTTCTCCGTCCTTCATTAAACGTCATAGTCACCAAATATTAATAAAATTCAATACCAAAATAAAATACATACACTAACAATCCATCAGATAGCTCAAGAATCCTAAAAAACATCTAGAAGACCAATCTTTCATCCATTTCTCTCAAGTCTTAACCATAGCAGAAGAGCCAAATGAAACGGAGCGCCAGGCCAAAGTAACCGAGACAAAGAACTGACCTTCAGCACGTAAACCGGGCGGATCCGGCGAGCAGAGGTGTCCGGGGCTTGGAAACCGAGACCATTGGTCTCGGCTGGTGACGCCACGCGCCATGTGGAGCGACCACGGAGCACTTAGGGCAGGGAACAGAGATCGACGCCATGGCACTGGAGCTCCAAGATCGAAGAAGAGGGACCGAAACCCTAGCTCTCGAGGAGGAGGTGAGATCGAAAACAAGCGATAGGAGAGGAGGAGTTAAGAAGGAGAAGATGGCGGAGAGATCGAAGAAGAGGAGAGGAGGGTGGATGATGAAATCTCCGTCTTCCGTTCGATGGCACCGAGAGAGCGAGGAACAGGTCCCAGAGAAGGGACCCGCTTGCTCTGCGCTGTTATTTTACTGACCTCCTACAAAAATGGATGCTAAAGTAAATATAAATTATTCTGGAATAAGATCGCATCTTTTTACTGTCACATTTTATATAAATACTAGATATAAATTATTCTGAAACTTTGTTTTACTTTAGATGTTATATAAATTTAATAATTTTATAATTATTTATACATAATTTATTATTTTTTAATAAATTTTATTTATATATATTAAATTTAAAATATAAAAATAAAGAATAATAGATAGATATATATAAAATAAAGAATACACATAGATTTTAAAAGAATGTGAATTAGTTTTTAATAAATGGTATTTGTTAGAATAAAATAAACAGTTCAACTTTTGTTGATGTTGAATATTTTTTTGTCAATATCATACAAAAATTTTTTTAAAAATAAAATTTTTTATGGCATATCCTTGCAAATATTATCAAAGACATCACCTATATCTTTTAATCTTAAAGACTAAATGACAAATAAAGGAAAGAAATTAAGATAGGTATCAAATCAACTTATCTGATAAAAGAATACATAGCATGTAAGTATGTTAGGCAAAGAAATGCTATTGAATTTTGGCATTTTACGAGTTATCTATTTCCTAACCAATAATGCATGAAAGAAATTTCAGTTTATAGTAAAAGACTTTAGGAATAACCTATAAATGGAATTTCTTAACTCTAATGCATACGGTACATGACTGAATTTATGATCTGCATTCTATTCTAGTGGCCGCCACCACTAAGTTGAGTGAGAATTGCTAAGAATTCTAGAGAAAAAATCTAGATTAGAGACTTGAAAAATCATATTTTCTCTCCTATTTTTATAGATAAGGCTATAACAGAACATTGCTCAAGAAGGTCATTACCAGTTAATGGACTACCAAAATAGATCTTTGGAAAGAAGGTCCATATGTAGCTTTATGCTTCACAGTACAAACTTACACAAAAAATAGGTAAGAAGAAATTTTTGTTCATGCTAATTAGAAAAAAAAAAGCTGAGCAATTTGAATACATTGCACTATTTTTACATTGCATTACATTCAATTTCTACTTCCTTTCTCATATTTAGGTAGTTCAATAAGAAACTGGACCCATTATCTTTGAATTATTTTGCACAAAAATATTATTGGAAAAGCAATTACAGTCATTTAGAAAACTATTATAGTGAAAACTGTAAAGCCTTTTAATTTTCCAACTTGATAATAACTAACTCCTGATCATCATCCTGCATAGTTGTTAGCATACACGCATTAGAAAAATTAAAAAATTTCTCTTTCTGAAGTTATATAAAAACAATAATAAAGTTTCAACATACTCTTTTATGCTATATTACAGGGTTGTCAACGGTACACAATAAGTCAGTAGTTACCTTATTGAAAGCAGCTAAACTTTCGATTGGAAGATACTACATGAAACAATAAAATAGTAGACCAAGTTAAATCAAGCAAGATGGTATGAATTTAGCTTTAAGAATTTGAAACAAAAAAAATTGAGGTGAAGCATAAAGATTTTTTTACTATGATGATGAATATTTTCATCATATGCCAGTATTTATAAACATTAGAAGAACGCACCTGCAAATAAATACTAAAGAAAGTGTTTATTAGAAATTATTACATACTCAACTAAGTACTGAAAACATATTAGTAGAGATGTCAGAAAATACTTACCTATCTCAAATTTTGGAAGACTTCTTTATACACTACATTAGTTGTATTACATGAAATCTTTCCTTCATTGTCACAGATTAATATTTTTAAACCACTTTGACTTCTAACTCGGGAAATTGCAACATAAAGCTGACCATGGCTAAAGACAGGTCTTCTAAGATATAATCCAACATGAGAAAGAGATTGATCTTGACTTTTATTGATGGTCATAGCAAATGAAACTGTCAAGGGATATTGTCTACGTTGAAATTTAAAAGGTAATCTTGAGTCTGATGGAGTTAAAGTTATGCGAGCAATGAAGACCTTTTGTCCTATATTACTGTCAGAAATAACTTTGGCCTCAACTACATGAGTGCCTAATTGAGTGATCATCAATCTGGTGCCATTACACAATCCAGAAAATTGGTCTATATTTCTTAACAACATTACAGGAACCCCACATTTGAGCTTTAAACAATGAGTTGGAAGACCGGAACATTTAATACTATTCAAGAATTCAGGTGTGTGAATATCATCAGGGGTATTATGATTTTCATCTATTTTGCAAATGGTGTCAGAACTTAAATATGTTCTTTCCTCACCAGGAACCAACGTAAGCATAAATTCATTGACCAAGTCCACAATATCATGAGTGGGAGCAAGTATTGCTCTTTCTTGCAAATAGTTTGGATCCTTCATCTTCTCCAAAAAAGATGGATATGTGCTTTCTACAATGGCTGCAAGTGGATTATTTGACTTTTTTATCAAAAGATCATCCGAAATTTCAATGACTGCTTCACCATCATTAGGCCCACCAACTAACCCATCTCCAATACTCAGTATCCAGTCTGAAAATTCTTTTATTTCATTTGAATCAGAATTAAAATCATCTGTTTGGAGCCTCATATTTTTAGTTAAAGTCAGCACCTTACAAAAAGACCAAAGATACGATGAGTTGATGGTGGCGAGTATAATATCCTGACTGCTACCTTTAGGAATGACAGGGAGAATTTGTCTGAAGTCACCTCCAAGCATAATAATTTTACCCCCAAAAGGCTGTTCCAAACTATTTGGATTAGTGAATCTGAGAATATCTCTTAAAGTTCTGTCTAAGGCTTCAAAACAATATTTGTGAATCATAGGAGCTTCATCCCAGATAATAAGCTTAGTCTTAGCTATCAATTCAGCCAATGGACTTCCTTGTCTAATATTGCAAGTTAAGTCTTCATTTGCATTCAAAGGGATCCCAAATCTGGAGTGTGCCGTTCTCCCTCCAGGAAGAAGTAGAGATACTATTCCACTTGATGCTACTGTGAGCACGATCTCACCTTTTGATCGTAAAGCAGCAGATAGAGTTTTTCAAATAAATATTTTTCCAGTGCCACCATAACCATAAATAAAGAAAATCCCACATTTATTTCTAGCAACAGCATTCATAATCGTGTCATAGATTTCTTTTTGTTCAGTTGTAAGACTAGAAATAAGCTTTTTGTGCTCTTCAACCAAAGATAGTTTATCATAACGAAGCTCATCATGAATAAGCCAATTCTGAGCAACTGAAAGGATCATCTCATCTGGAAAAGGCATTGGAGGATAATCACGAAGACTTTTACCACTACTTTGAAGAAATTTTTCAATATCCGCAAGTGCATAATTTTTTAATTCATCATCACTCAAATGCAAAACTGAAATAGTAAAAGAACACATTTTCTTTTAGATAATATGGCAACAGCATTAAGTTTTTTTTTCCTATAACCATATAATCACAGCAATAAAAATACAAAGTAAATTTTTTAAGTAATCAAAATGATAAACGAAAAAATAGATAATGCCATACTGTCATGATGTAGAAGAGTCCTTTGCCTCTGAAGGATGTCTTCCGTTAAGTATTGCCAACTATTTTCCCAAATGAATTCAGGCCTTGATAAAGAATTTAACAATAATAACATTGCAAAGAGTCTTCTCAAGTAATTTGCAGTACCCCAAAAACTTGTCTCTGCTATGCCATCAATATATTCTTTGTCATCATCAAGCAAGCCTAATGCATAGCAAGCCTCTTTAAATGAAGGATATCTAACACCATTGATAGTCCTTATATCTTCAAAACACGTGGCACCTCTTACTATATTAAGTAAGATTCTCTCATAGTACATATCTCTACTTCCAGGAGGGACATAAAATACTCTACCAATAGAGAACCCACTTTTCTTGGAGTCCATTGAAGCTCAGATTGTTTCCATACAAATTTAGTAAGAAATTCTGCATAAGTCAAATCTCTTGCTTCCGGATACTTTTTATTGGCCTCCATCCATGCCAAAAATATTGATTGATTGATTCCAGATTTGTTTAGAACAGAATCAATTGGATCCTTATCACCAAATACAACCATTTGCTCATCTGGTAGATGAAAGGATAGCCGTTCAACAGGAGGATCTCTATAATTGATATCAAAGCCAAAAATCCTCCAAGCAGCTTCGCATGGAGATATGTACCTACAATCATAGTACATACTTATTTCATCTGCTTCTTCTTGATTTTTAGGACTTCGATAAAAAGCTGCAATAACACGATCATAGCCTTTGTTAATATATTTGAAAAGATATTTTATTGATCTTGACTGATTGCACCATTCAACATTGATATGTGCATGATACTTCAATAGAAGATATGGATTATATGGAACAACATATCTATTGTCAAGAATAACACCATTCTTTTCCACAGTTCTATCATTATCCCTTCTTCTGTAAAGAGGATATCCTTCTTCATCAATAGATGTGTAGCCTTTGAACTGTTTAGGAAAATATTTCGAACATCTTCCATCCTTCATACATGGGGAACGTGGATTGGAAGCACCACAAAGACCATAGATCATAAAATTATTCACAAGTTCATATAGCTTTGGATAAAACTCTTGGTCAGGTATCTCAGCTAATATGATTTTATTGATATCTTCACCAGTAGGATATTTATCCTCAGCATACAGAAAAACTAAAATATGAGCATGTGGCAAACCACGCTTTTGAAATTCAATAGTGTATATCACTACAAATTAACAAAAATTACCTTCATCAAATATAATGATATATATGTGCATCTTAATGAATTTATCTAAGTTGGATTATGTATTATACAATATGCATGAATGTTAGACTAATGAAGATTTAAATGTATATGATCTATAAGTTACAACTAATCAATAATTAAAAAAAAAATTAGAGAAATACAACATGAATGCATATTTACAATTCAAAGACTATTGAAAAAATTCATAAATTTGTCTAATAAACTGGATGTTGGAAAAAATACATGTAAATATAATAAATACATCAGGGTAGCCAACTCACTGGTTCTGACCTTTTGGTGGATGAAATAGTTTATGAACAACTCATCAAGTACAGATCAAAGTATTAGATATTGCAGGGTAGGCATAAAAATTATTCTATTGCTTCTTTAGATTCATAGTAATCAAATTAGTAAGAATGGAATTCCAGTTATGTTGCATTATATGTGAATCAAACTTGTACTTTGGTCGTATTTTTATTTTTTAGTTTTTATCTGATTTTATACTTTATTCTTTGTTGTTGTTAGTAATTAGATTTGGTACAATGTCTAGTGAGTTTTCTGTTGTTCTAATTGTTTAAATGAAATATGGTTGGTCTTTGGATGGTTATACATGATAGTTTAATTAAACACTTAAAACTTATGGTGAGTTCAATGTGTTAATCAAATTTGTTTATATCATATTGGGAAGGCAATAAAATCTAAGAGTTTAAAATTATTAGTATATTTAGTATAATGGTTGAGTAATGGTACTAACCTTACCAGAGCTTTAGATATCATGGGAAGGCAGAATAGTTATTTTTCTGTGTTACTTTGATCTTTTAGTTTTAGCTTTTATTGTTTCATCAAACTTATTATTGATGAATTTAGCTGTATCAGACAACTTGGTGTTTTAAATATATCTTCTATTTGATCTTGGTTGAATATTATTTACAAACTGAAAGACACAGATGATTTATTTTAGAATTTTTCCTTTTCATCAGTAATCCCAAACCATTGCTCTTTTTTCTCAATCCAGAAAATGATTTTATAGAGAGAAGAGAATGTCAAAGAAGAATAAGGGGTTGTTTAGAAAATAATTACTTTGGGTTTTAGTCTTTTTCTATATTTAGGTAAGCGTAAGTTGTTTGTATGTGGGGTTTGGAATGGGAAGTTTTATGTGCCCATTTTCTCTACTCATTCACTATTCATGAGTCAGTAGCTCATCATTTTTTTTTTTTAAAGAAATAAAAGTAGATAGAGAGAAGATAATATTTTCTTCTTTACACAGTAGGTATTTCTTTTGTTAAATTTCAAACATTATGATCAAACCTTATCCTTGCCGCTAAAGAATGAACCAAAAAAAAAATATTATTGTTCACAAATTTACTTCTCACCTTTTCAACCAAGTGTTTACTTATTTAAATTTTTCAAATATATTTCTGTAAAATACTAACTAATAAACAACTGCAAAAGTTGTAGAAATGCAATAAAAACTTACAGTTGCCATAGCTTTACAGTTCAAAAAATACATGAAAAAAAAAAAAGAATGGTAAACAAAAATATTGGTCCCATTGAGGTCTGAGAACGGGATACTTAGTCCCATTGATTTGGAGACGTTGGATTGGGGGCACAAAACACACAAATACTTCACAGAAGAATATGATCTCTAACATGTAAATAAGGTTTATTCATTATATTTCTTTCATTTTGGAAATAGAAAGCATTCAGATTTTATTTTAATTTTGGATTAATCTAATCATGAATGTATATAAAGAATTCAAATACTTTAGAAAAAAAATGTAAATAGTAGTATAAAGTAGATGTTGGAGAAAACATGTATAAAGAAGTTAGATGTACCAGCTTTAGCTCTTCCAAAAATATTTTTTTGCTTCAAATCTTTGATAAACTGATCAAGTTTAATCTTGAAGACCCTACAAAGAATGTCTGGACGATCAGCAGGTTTAAGGCCTTTATGCTGAACAAATCTGAGAACCTCTAACCAGTTTGGATTACATGTAAATGTAATAAATAGATCCGGTAGCCAGCCCACTTGCATATAGCTATGGCATCTTGATAGTTTTGGATCATGTATCGAGCACCACCAGTAAATGATGAAGGAAGTATTACACGTTTACCTCTTGAAGAAGGATTTGTTTCTCCTCTCAAAATAGCTTCTGTAAGTCCTTTGTACATATCTGCTCTCAAATTATTTTGATGAGTCCGATTGTATTTCAACCTCGATGATTCAATCATTGTATAGGCATCAATCAAAAACTGATGAAATAACCTCTTAGAATACAATATAGTAGGAGCTTCATTCTTCCTATCCTGAATTCTGTAGGCAAAAAACTCTCTCATAGATAATTTTATCCTCTTTCTGGAAGAACCACTATCTGAATCTCGAAATTGAATATTCTCATTATAACCATCCTCCCCATAAGAGAATAGCAAGGGGTACTGTAAGCCAAGATAAGCAGGATTCAATTCAGTGATTCGTTCAATAATCCAGATTGTGTCTCAACTATAATGTCTCTATCACCAGCTGAGCTTTCAAAATCTCCAACAATTAGTGCAGCTACTTCAGATATAGTGGGAATATTATATCTCCTTCCATCACGGCCCCTTTTTTCGATGAGCCGTAGTTTAACATTGGACTCGTCTTTCTCTTGATACCTATCTCTAACCATCCTGAATGATTTGGTCAGTACATTGTACTCATCAAGCATATCTTTCAAATCAGTAACAATTTCAGCATGCAATGAATTTGAATCACCATCCGAACTACTTCATACAAAAAATAGAATATATTATTAGGTTCAAATACATAATTATGATAAAAAGAGTATCAAATCCTATATTCTTAAAAAGGTACGTACCTCATAGTCTTCATTCTATTTGACACCTCATTTTTAGTATCATATATGTATAGTTGAGCAAATTTAGGAGATGATCCTGGAGTAGGCAGTAAACTTCCAATCATATGGTAATTTTGGCCACTTAATTTAAAGACAGGGGGACCATTTCCATCATTCATACTTTTATCAATTTTTCCCCCCATTGATGTGAAAGAGAACATCATATTGTATGATCGAATATTCTTCATAAACTGGTTGCTCTTATCATCTTGATTTTGCATAAGAGCCCTCAAAGTTTCAGGTGGATCTCGTAACAAAGGAAGCTGAACTTTTTCTTGTATACAGCATAGTGAAAACTTTGATTTTTTTGCATTATAATGCTTCATTATTCTTTCTTCATACCACATCAATACACCGCAAAATTCACATTCCCGTTCCGAATCTCCAATGTCCCAATATTCTGTTTGTTTATTAAATGAATAATTATAATCTCAGATGATATATAATGATTTATTTGTAAATAAAGTCAGTTAATGTGACAACAATGACATACCTTCATTTTGAATAGCAGTATAGTCGATTTCACCACTGGCTGTTTCTTCAAATTGTTTATTATCATTATGTCCTACATTGTCACCAGTATGATTACTTCCTATATATTAAAACAATGATGAATTTATTATGGAAAGTGATGAACTATGACTAAAGAAGTAAAAGAAATTATGAAAGAAATGGTTGGTCAATGGTGAATAAAGTTATAAATAAATAAGCAAGGGTGTTAAAGTTATTACCCACTGCATCTTGTACTACACCATTGGTGTTATTCCTATCTTCAATATTATTACTTTCACCTACATACAGAAAAATTATCACATTAACCTTTGACTAATGAGAAGACAATGTTATTCAAAGTGATTGATAAACTTGTGATAATGAGCCACTTGGGCATAGCTTACGTATGGAATATCACTCAATCAAAGAATAATCTCATAAGAAACTTACAGATTTAACTGACGTTAACAATAATGTTATTGAGAAATACTCAAATAAGAAAATTTTTGTGTTTACCATTTGAAACATCGCTCAAAGGAGTCCTCCATCTCTTCACTGATGTCAGTTTTGGATTGCAATTGTAAATAGATAAATTTTATGTTCCTTGACTTGTATAGTTTTCATTCTCTGATCACATATAGAATTATATTTACGTAAATTTTCAGATGCTTTATTGTCATAAAGCATGAACATATAGAAACATGTTTACCTTGAAATGTAGATGTTGTTCGCATAGTTTCTCACTCCTGATCATTGTCCTCACTATATGGAATATAATGTATTAATTATTAGGCTATCCCAAAAATAATGATAACAATAAAAAAATATGAAGGTATAAATTCAATTTGCAAGGCTCATTGCCCTAACGAACCCATTTTATTTCATCTATCAAGATAAATAGTTTTTAATACAAAAAAGAAAAGGATTATGGCAAACACTAAAAATAAAAGTAAAAGAAGTGATGAAAATCAGTTATGAAATATAGATTGGCAGATTTGAGATAAATAAAATACATCAACCAATGAATAAAAGATAAATTTTGATTATTTTATTAGCCATGCATTTTGTAAGAAAAAAAAATTTCTACCATTTCTCCACCACCCTAGAAATATCCCTCTGTAAAGTCTTGCATAAGCAATCAATATCGAGTGACTTTAGAGAAGTTAGAGAAATTGAAGCACAAAAAATCTATTGGTGATGATGTAGTTGAAAAGTGTTCTTGCACTTGCTTTGCTCATGTTGTTGGTGCTACAGCTTTCAACAACAAAGAGTCAAACCTATTGTGAAGTTAAGTGTTCTCAAGACTATCTGAACTGCTCGAGTTATTGGGTTGGATGTGAGACTAATATGGAGTGCTACACCATATGTATTAAAAATTATAATTCCCACCAGCTTTTTCTGATAGCCATTCAGTACTGCAAACTGGGTTGCTCCATTCATCTTTGTAAGAAATTTTGCAATGGTAACCCTATTTTCCAATCATATTTTTGTTTATTTTTTCTCTATAAGTTAATTTGAAGTATTTCTTACATATTTTTAACTTTCAAATAAGGTAGATAAAGAGAATAAAAAAATATGTAATAGAAGAATACTTAAACAAATACTGCAATGCTCAAAATAGCTTTAACATGGTTGGCAATCCTAATGTTGCAGTTTCCTAATGCTAGTTAATTTTTTTTTATTCTTCAATCTATGTTTCTAGTACTTCTAAATAAATCTTTCATGGATTTATCCATTTTCATGGCAAATTTGGTTGATCCTTCAAATCAATCCTCGCTGGGCTAGTGTGTGTATGTGTGTGTGTGTGTGTTTTTTTTTTTTTAACTCTCCTTTTGTGTGATGTTTATAAATAAATCTTCTCTTAATCTATCCACTGTGGTGGCAACTATTTTGTTATTATATCTCAAATCTGTCAATCTATATACTATAAATCTTGGCCAAATCTTATAGTATGTATCTTTCTTCTATAGTATGTATCTAAATAAATCTCCTCTTGTCATTGTTTGATTTATAGTCAATAGTCATGAAATAATCTTTTGCCTTGAGTAATGCTAACTGTGTTAATGCTATTGATTCCATATGTAACGTGAGTCCCTACACAGCAATGCAACCAAAAAGATATTATTAAAGTAATATGCTAAATTTAAATTTTGTACTTTATAACTGCAAAATAAGAATGATAAAAAAAGATTTAGATAATAGATTCTTAATACCAGGTAAAGATAAATCAATATCATTGATATCCAGATTCAGATTATGAACATTATTATTTTTTTTTCCATTTCAAAAATATCTCTTAAATTATCCCCATTAGATTTGATAGTATGTAGCATCCTTCTTTTTTTAATAATGTGCTTTTCAGAATTCATCGGAGGACTACTTTGTTTGAATAAATTATCTTTCGAGGAAAGTAGAGTTCCAAAAACTTGCTGACCATTCATTTGATTTGAATTCTGAACATTGGCATCCATCAATGATTGAGAAGACAATGTTGAAGCAGCCATCCTGTTCAAAATCACACTCGATGCACATGTTGTAGATGGTAGATGGTGGTTATGTATTTTCACGATTGCATTCTCTAAAGATTTATTTTCGACTCCTTTGAATTTAATGGTACAATTGACTTCATTTGTGAAAGAAGAATAAACTGTATGCGTTAAAATATTCACAGATGTTAATAAGATTAACAATAATATTTTTGAAGAATAATAACATGAGAAAGTTTTTATGATTACCATTTATAACATCATTCAAAGGAATCCTTGATCTAATAACTGATGTCAGACCTGGACTGTAATTGAAAATAGATAAATTTTTTATTCCTTGACTTGAAGGATATCCAATATCTGAATACATATAGAATTACATTTCAGTAGATATTCAGATACTTTATTGTCATAAAGCATAAAAATATAGAAATGTGACTACCATGAAACCCTGATGCTGCTCGCATACGTTTCTCGCTCCTAATCATTGCCCTCCTTAACCTTCTTTCTTTCAGACTAATATGCTCTATTAATGGATTTTCTATGATATCTGCTAGACTCATAAAGTTTTCATTCATTAATACAATCAGACAAATAAAGTCTCAGATTCTCAAGGATCTCATCCAGCAGAAAATGTTTGTGATAAAAAATATGAAATCAATTAAACTATTTTATAAAAGCCTATACATGAAGGTGTGGGGTGATTGCTTTTTAGGTCATGCATCTACAATTAAGTTTTAGATATGAAAATGACCGAATTTGAACATAGATCTGAATTTCTGTTGCAGTTATTCACTCTATATTGGAATACTTTGATCATAGATAAGAATTTTCCATACATTTGTTTGTAACATAGATATTCTTTTCTTATTAGAAAAATACAAAAGAATAGAGAAAAAAGGAGAATGTACACATACAATAAAAGAAACAAACTTACCTGAAGAGTTCTATGAAGGTACTCTGTCATAAGCATGAGCAATAGAAATGAAGCATCAGAGAAGAAAAGACACAATACATTGAGTGTTATGTTTTAAATGTTAACTAATTGCTAAAGGTGAAGGTGAAGATGAAGAGTCTTGCTTTTAATGTTTATAAACATGATAGTTATTAGGCTGCTAAAATAGAAACAATATAAGCATATTAACGTGTGATCTTATGACCATCTCATTGGAATCTTAAAACTGTCCATTTACTATCACAATAGTTTCTGATATTGAAATTATATTGTACCATTAATTCAATTAAAATAAGTAGCTGATGGTTAGTATTAACCAAAAAAAGTTATAATTTCAAAAATGGTGAACATTAAATTTTGCGATAATAAATGGACAGGAGAGATATAGATGAGCATATATTATGGCAATTAAGAGTATGGTTACGTATCAATGGAGGAGTCTGAATTGATGTGAAGGAGATGAAGAGTTGCATGGGTTGGTGTGCACAAAGAAGCTTATTCTTGCATGAAAAACCAAGTGCTGCTATTATTAGTTGCATGGGTTGGTGTGCTTTCACAACGGAGTTCCAAGTAGAGGGAGAATATATCTATATAGAAAATTCGTCAGAAGTGAAAAGGATCAGAGCCCATTACCATCTCTGTCTTCAAGTGAAGGAGCAATGGCTTTTCTCACTCATAGGTTCTTTGCTCTCCTAATTTGTGTTGGTTTATTTCTCACCCGTTCAACCATAAGAACCATTTCAATGCTATTAGTCTCATCAGGATTAATATAGTTTGGCACAGTCCACAATCGTATTACCCTGACCTTGATCCTCCATTCTTTTTTATTGGAATTAATGTCAGCGACATAGTTCACATTTCTAGCCATTTTCTAACTTCCTGAAGTATTGATAATAGATATATCGCATTAATTAGCAAATATTAATAACCAAATGATACATACTTTGGACACAAGATAGATGATTAGTAAACAATAAATAGAATCGAAAAAAACTATTAGATTCTCCACTGCTGATAGATCATCACAAAAAATGTTTCAACAGCCTAATCTATTAAAATATTATCTACCCATTTCTTTACAATACAATACTACATCAAGACAACAGCAGAAAATCCAAGCTGGGAAGTACCCAAATTTTTACCTAGTCCGTCGAAAAACCCAAGCTTGAAAGAGTTTCAATGGCGATTGAACCCTCAAATGTGCACCAGCCACAACCCAGAACTTCTAGCAACCTTTGATTCCACTTCCTTCCATTTAAATACCATATTGGCTATGAACACCGACTTTCAGTGGCAATAAAGAAAAGCAGATTCTCGAAGTTGTTATTATTCAAGCCACAACAGTCAATTTGCTTGGGTATAAAGAACTTGAGCGCTTCGTTTTCCCAGCTGGATGTGTAATTAAATCCCAGCTGGATTTCAATTGACCACATGATGACTTTTGGCATTTTCAATACAGATTTAGGTGGGATAAATTTTCACCAGAGACTGCCACGTGTAAAACTCCACCAGCCGGTTCTACTTTTATATATTATATAAAACACCAATGTTCTCACTCATAGGTTCTTTGCTTTCCTAATTTGTGTTGGTCTCTTGGCCATGGAACTAAGGATGGTCCCTAGCCTTGGAAGAACAGAGATTGTCCACAGGCTGAGTCCAGAGCATAAGCTAGTAGCAAAGAAGCCACACATCCTTAAGAACATTGGTGTTGCAAACTTGATTAGTTCAGCAAACCACCGGGCTTCTTGCCTTGTCAAAATTGAGGATGATAGGTAGTTGTCAAGGTTTTATATGTTTAACATTTGTGTTAGTTATTTACATAGAGTGTGAAGTAAATGAATTAAGATTAAATAAGATAAAATAAAGTATAAAAAAAACTCTAACCATTCTTTGAGCTTTATCTTTTTTCCTGATGATGTTTGAAGTTCTAGCATGACTGTCAGATGAATCAACAAATAGTCATTCAAATTTTGAATCAGGAGAACATTATTCTTCTTTTTTTGCTTTTTATTTAATATACTTTATGGTACCATTAATTTGCTTTTGGAGATAATTGAAACTTACTACTATTACTGGTTAATGTGCCTGATAGCAAGTGTATAATTCAGTTGATCACAATAATTAGAGCTTTTGAACTTGTATCCTGTATCAATTATTTGATAATATGAAGCATACCACAAATATGCAATAGATGCTCATATGAGCTTACTCAGAATAAAATACCCATTCTTTTAACCATAAACATGCTTAATAATCATTAGTTATCTTAAAATATTCAAAAACATCAAATATTCAAGAAAATCCCAACAGAAACACCTATGATTCTGCACATTTTTTGATAATAGAGCTAGACAAAACAAAATATTTCCAGCATTATTCCTTCTCTTGCTTGATTTTCTTCATTTTTTTATTGCTTGAGAGTTGTGCAGATAGATCTTCATCATCGATGCTTTCATTTACTCTTTCAGATCGATATCTTATTTGGAGATGTCACTTCTGTTTCGGATGAAACCGACTCCTGTTGATAATGACGATAGAATTCACTTCACTCGTTTGATTAATAAAAAATAATTAAATTAAAAAAAAAAGATAAAGCAAGTTTTATGACAATAAGCTGTAAGGTTAAAGGATTCATCACCTTCAGATTATCAGCAACTTTGTTAGATGTAACATCTAAGTTTTCCATCAGTTGTTCACCATAATCCTACAATTTTCATGTTAATTAGTAAAATTTATGGTCTAATCCATATTAGGAGAACTAATTTATGATGTGTCAAAGTCAAAACCTGTTCAGGCTGAGAAGTTGCAATGAATCTGTCAATCAATTTCAGATTATCTATTATCTTGACAACTGGATAAATTATTCTTCTTTTTCTGCTTTCTGTTTAATATACTTTATGGTACCATTAATTTATTTTTGGAGATAATTGAAACTTACTATTATTACTGGTTAATGTGCCTGATAGCAAGTGCATAATTCAGTTGATCACAATAATTAGAGCTTTTGAACTTGTGTCCTGTATCAATTATTTGATAATATGAAGCATACCACAAATATGCAATAGATGCTCATATGAGCTTACTCAGAATAAAATACCCATTCTTTTAACCATAAACATGCTTAATAATTATTAGTTGTCTTAAAATATTCAAAAACATCAAATATTCAAGAAAATTCCAACAGAAACACCTATGATTCTGCACATTTTTTGATAATAGAGCTAGATAAAACAAAATATTTCCAGCATTATTCTTTCTCTTGCTTGATTTTCTTCATTTTTTTGTTGCTTGAGAGTTGTGCAGATAGATCTTCATCACCGATGCTTTCATTTACACTTTCAATAGACAGATGCTTCATCGATATCTTATTTGGAGATGTCACTTCTGTTTCGGATGAAACCGACTCCTGTTGATAATGATGATAGGATTCACTTCACTCGTTTGATTAATAAAAAATAATTAAATTAAAAAAAAAAGATAAAGCAAGTTTTATGACAATAAGCTGTAAGGTTAAAAGATTCATCAGCTTCAGATTATCAGCAACTTTGTTAGATGTAACATCTAAGTTTTCTATCAGTTGTTCACCATAGTCCTACAATTCTCATGTTAATTAGTAAAATTTATGGTCTAATCCATATTAGGAGAACTAATTTATGATGTGTCAAAGTCAAAACCTGTTCAGATTGAGAAGTTGCAATGAATCTGTTAATCAATTCCAGATTATCTATTATCTTGACAACTGGATAAATTTGCCAACGATCCTTCATCTCAATGTTAGATTGCTTAATCTGAATCTTGAACAATAATTTTTTTTTCAGCATTTCATTTAGCTCTGAAGGATAAGTGTCATCAAGTCCATCCTAAATAGCATGTAGGTAAGAAAAAATCATTACATATTTTTGGCAATTTTAAGATTCATTGAATAGATGTATATTAAGCTGGTGCAAAAATAGGCAGTAAATATTACCTCTACTATCCTATCTCTAATTTCAGAAGCAGTCTTTCCTAGAAATTGCACAGCTTCACGATCAAATATTAGAAATGAAGTGGTGCCAGTCTCATCACCCACTTTCACTGGAACTTTGAACCTACAACATAAGATTTTACATAAAACATAATATGAATAAAAGTTATATATGTATAATAGATTAACACATGAAGAAGCATCTTACTTTGCGACACCAGAGGGATAAAACTTATCACACTTCTCGCAAAAAAACCTTCCACCAGCTTGTTCCAATTTTTTGAGGCATCTTCTACAGGAATTGTAATACCAGCCAAACTTTGTATCTATTGCCATTATCGTTACCAAGGTGACACATGTGCAAGGCTGTAGAAGAAAAAAACTCCCAAAGCATATTTATTTGTTGTTTAGTATGCAAAAAAAAAAAATCGACAGCAATAGTTATCCATTACATGAAAGTAAAGAGTTATTAAAATAGTAGCTCAGTCTATGATTAGATATTTCTTCTTCATCAGTATATTTCTTTAAAGCACAGTTTTTCCAACATATATAGAGGAAGCATCCTTGGAGGGCTAATTGGTGCTGGACCGACACAACTTTTTGGAGTTACAAAAGGATAGTCTGGACAATTTAGCCTCTTTGATTATTTTAAGCACTTTTAGCTCATTATTGCCTTTGCCATAAAGAAAGCCACCTTCTAGAGGATGCATTTGATGCGATTTCAAAAGAGAGTGGAGATATTGAGATAAAGTACAGTTGAATTTAAACGTTTGCTTTCTTATCATTCAACATGCATTAAAAGAAATTTGAGTCAAAGATGATAACCCTAACTTGTAAACTTTTTGTTCGATTGTAACTTCTTGATATATATCGCATATGTAATACACAAATGGAGAAGGAGAGAGATTTTAGATATCATAATTTCTATTAATAATTTGAGTTACTGTTTTGTTTCATGTAATGGGCTTAACCTCTCAATGAATATGATATGACATGATTCTAAGCTACCCAGTTAGCATGACTGTGGCAAAAGTGATCTGACTGGCATAATTAATTTAAAGTTGGTAGCTTAGGTGGAAGATAGTTAGATTAATTATGAAAAAAAATGAATCGAAGAAATATTTTTTAGTGTAGATTCCATTTTGTAAATTCTTGATATACAGATTTTTTGAAATTCAAAAAATGAAGATGGTTGTAGCAAATTCAAAAGAGAAAGATGATTGTAGTCATCTAGTTGGAAAAACTATAGAATTTGAGTATCTCTCTCCTATACAATAAATGTCATAATACCATAACTTAATTGCCTCAATAATTTATCAGTAAAAACATACCTCAACAGACTCAATAATTTCATCAATGGTCTTCCTTTCAGTCTGATATAGAAAATCATACATGATTGAATAAGTTGATTGGCTCGATATTTGGCTAATCCTCTGAGAATAAGACTCTTCTCCATTGAAAAGTCCACATGTGAAAAGATATAATGCATATCTTAATATGTTTCTAAACTCATATTTTTTTCTTGATGTAATTATTTGGAAATAAGATGCAGTAATTACTTGTTTCTAAACTCAATAGCAACCGTAACATCTGGATTGATCATCAATTTTGTCCCAAAATAAGCATTCGATATCTTAACCTCATCTGCAATTAACAAACCATAATTAAGAAAAAAAATTATATTTTGAGTCAAGAAACATTTATTTGACTTGTATTAGTAAAGTATGATTATTTAGTTTATTATAGAAAAGAATATTATACCTTTAAATATTTTAACATGATATAACTGTAAAATAATAATTATGGGCCCTGGTATTTCCTCCACCATATAGGAATGTATTTTATCTGCAAATTCACCCAATAAAGTACAGGATAATTTGTTCTTTCTGAAATAATATTGTTTTGAATGTTATTTTTTCAAAAAATCAGACAATCAATAAAAATTAATTTTAAGATAGAAACATTAATGTCAGCCATATTATTGCAATATACTCTAAGTCCTCAAGCAAAATATCCATTCTTCGGGTTTTTTTTCCTTCAGTTCCACTTTCAATTATAATGCCTTTCCCAACAACCTCACCAATAACATCTGCAGAAGTATGAGATAGTAATTGTTAAGATCATAAACATGTATTCTAAGACTTTACTACAATAATCATAAAAACTTACCAACAAAATATGTCTCATCTTTTCCTAAAATAATTTCAGCAAAAGGAACAAATACAAACCCATCTCTTGGAATGTTGGCATGAGCACATACAACCACAGAGTTTTTTGTCATAAAGTTCAACATGTACTTATGCTTTGTTGTTCTATACTTGCCGTTATTGTATCCAACAATAAAGTTAGACATCACATAGTCAACACCTTCTTTCAGGATTGATTTGAACATGCTCAACAGCTGCCGTTTGATTGTGGCATGTATCTTTCCTCCCTAATGACATAATGTAGAATACCAAATTATATGACAATCTCAAGAAAAAAAAAGCTGATAATGAAAGAAGGATCAATCAACAAAATACCCTTTCATCCATAACAACCATCTCAACTTTATTGATTTCAATAGGATTAACATATTCCGGTACTTCCCACAATCGAGTGATCCGAACCTTTATCCTCCCATCAGTTTTGTGATCAACATTGATTTGATCAACAAAATCAATTTTGGATGCCATTGTTCTTCACCTAGCAAAAAAAAAATTCAAAAAAAAAAAGAGTTTAGCGAATAAATGACAGAAACATGAGTGGGAACTGAAGAAAAAAAGTTTAGAGGTTACCTCGTCCGTCGAAAAACCCAAGCTTGAAGGAGTTTCAATGGCGATTGAACCCTCAAATGTGCACCAGCCACAACCCAGAACTTCTAGCAACCTTTGATTCCACTTCCTTCCATTTAAATACCATATTGGCTATGAACACCGACTTTCAGTGGCAATAAAGAAAAGCAGATTCCCGAAGTTGTTATTATTCAAGCCACAACAGTCAATTTGCTTGGGTATGAAGAACTTGAGCGCTTCGTTTTCCCAGCTGGATGTGTAATTAAATCCCAGCTGGATTTCAATTGATCACATGATGACTTTTGGCATTTTCAATACAGATTTAGGCGGGAAAAATTTTCACCAGAGACTGCCACGTGTAAAACTCCACCAGCCGGTTCTACTTTTATATATTATATAAAACACCAATGTTCTCACTCATAGGTTCTTTGCTTTCCTAATTTGTGTTGATCTCTTGGCCATGGAACTAAGGATGGTCCCTGGCCTTGGAAGAACAGAGATCGTCCGTAGGCTGAGTCCAGAGCATAAGCTAGTAGCAAAGAAGCCATACATCCTTAAGAACATTGGTGTTGCAAACTTGATTAGTTCAGCATATGTCAGAAGTTTTTTTAAGAATAGCATTCTTATTACAGAAAAACATGGTTTAAAGCTATTAACTTGACCAAATAATAAATGTTATTATCTACGTTGCCAAATATCAAATGCTAGTGGGCTTAAGAGTATAGTTACATGTATATATATAATAGATGAGCATATATGATGGCAATTAAGAGTATGGTTACGTATCAATGGAGGAGTCTGAAATGATGTGAAGGAGTATGATGGCAATTAAGAGTATGATGGCAGATTCCCGAAGTTGTTATTATTCAAGCCACAACAGTCAATTTGCTTGGGTATGAAGAACTTGAGCGCTTCGTTTTCCCAGCTGGATGTGTAATTAAATCCCAGCTTGATTTCAATTGACCACATGATGACTTTTGGCATTTTCAATACAGATTTAGGCGGGATAAATTTTCACCAGAGACTGCCACATGTAAAACTCCACCAGCCGGTTCTACTTTTATATATTATATAAAACATCAATGTTCTCACTCATAGGTTCTTTGCTTTCCTAATTTGTGTTGGTCTCTTGGCCATGGAACTAAGGATGGTCCCTGGCCTTGGAAGAACAGAGATCGTCCACAGGCTGAGTCCAAAGCATAAGCTAGTAGCAAAGAAGCCACACATCCTTAAGAACATTGGTGTGTTTAAAGCTATTAACTTGACCAAATAATAAATGTTATTATCTATGTTGCCAAATGTCAAATGCTAGTGGGCTTAACCAAAACTATAACTTCTATTATGCAATTATGCAAAGAGTTTACACAGGTGTAATTTTTGGAGGGAAAAAAATTTATCAAAGAATGACAAATGGCAGCCATTTAGGCCAGACTATCTTACTTTATATATATATAATAGATATAAAACACCAATGTTCTCACTCATAGGTTCTTTGCTTTCCTAATTTGTATTGGTCTCTTGGCCATGGAACTAAGGATGGTCCCTGGCCTTGGAAGAACAGAGATCGTTCACAGGCTAAGTCTAGAGCATAAGCTAGTAGCAAAGAAGCCACACATCCTTAAGAACATTGGTGTGTTTAAAGCTATTAACTTGACCAAATAATAAATGTTATTATCTATGTTGCTAAATGTCAAATGCTAGTGGGCTTAACCAAAACTATAACTTCTATTATGCAATTATGCAAAGAGTTTACACAGGTGTAATTTTTGGAGGAAAAAAAATTGATCAAAGAATGACAAGTGGCAGCCATTTAGACCAGACTATCTTACTTTATATATATATAATAGATAGATAGATTAATTATAATATTTATATTAATATAAATATTATATTATATTATAATAATTTTTTATATTAAAATTTATATTAATATAATATTAAAAAATGATATTAAAAAATGATATTAAAAAATGATCTTCGATTTCCTTTCATAACAATCATGAAAACCTATCATTTCAATAGATTTTTTTTTCATAAACCATGATAACTATATTCCTATAAAATCAAATTCTTCTTCAATAATTTAAAATTTCACAAAATTTTATAAAAATATTTTAAAATTTTAATTTTTAATAATTTAATTATTATATTATTAATAATTTGATTATCATATTAAATATATCAATTAAAATTTTTAATTATAATATTATCTGTATGTATCTAATATAATAATAAATATTATTGATAATTTAATAATAATTAATTAATTTTAAAAATAATTCATATTACCTGTTAAAATTATATGACAATACACCAAACGTAACTTAAGATCACACCTTTGCAATTTTATTTTCTTCGTGAACATAAACACCAGAGAGGCTAAAGTCCAACGAATAACATGTTCAGATCTTCTTTTTCGAAGTCATTCTTTGGAATATAAAAATGAGAATCACCGTTACAATATGATATGATCATTTTATGCATGAAATTTATGGATAGATATCTTCTCTCGTTTAGCCACTCAGATAGTCATAGATTCCCTTTCTTTTTTTTTTTTTTTTTTTTAGCGAATGGTGTTCATGGTTTCTTTAGACAGCAAGTCCATGCTAACCTTTATGATATCTGCGCTTAAAATCTTTAAGCATATAAAAACTTTCTTATTCACTTGACTCATGGCATGTATTCAAATCAACACAGAAAATAAGGCCGCATCCAATTCTTTTTTCATTTGAAAATAGACAGGATATTCTTTCTTGGAATAATAACATAGATTCAGATTTCATCAATATAAGTGCTGCAGAACAGTACACCATCACAGAAATAACGTCAGTACATCTGACAATAGCCTGCAACCACTTTATGATCTTGCGAAGCTTAGCTTATAGGGAAGATCCACATCTTTTCCTACTAGCATTATAACATTCGGCATGGATATGATCACCAGATGCAATGCTTAGCATTGAAGCACATAGATCTGCAAGCAGAATGTGGTAACTTTGACCAAAAAAGCGTAGCCATGTAGTTGGATGCTTATTAATTGACAGGAACTGAGATGTTACAACACAAAAATAAATTTAAGACATAAATTTAAGGAAACTGAGGACAAAAATTCCGGCCACCAAAAGCCTTAAGACGAACATGGCCTGCAGCCGAAGCCCCCATTAAGAAATTTTCAATATATAACAGAAACAATAAGAACTACATTAAATTTAGTATCGGAGCATGTAGGTCCGGCGCCTGAACCAGTTGTAATCAGGAAGGCGCTGGATGGGTCCCATGGCAGCAATTGCAACATCCTGCAAAACAAAAAAAACAACAACAAAGGGCATAGTCTAATTAACAGGGTTTTCGTGATGTAATTTGTTAGATGCCCAAGTGACTTGCTCAATGTGAAAAAGTTCAACCGGTTGATGGAACCAACTCCATCTTCATGATGGATGATTAGTTGCTAATTACTAGCAACTCTTAATACAGCAAGGAGCCATCAGCAACAACTTAGTACAAGTATACAGTTCCCTAACATAGAGTGAAACGAACGTCCACCAAGAGATTGTTTGCGCTAATCTCATAATTTAATATAATAAAGCCTGATCTAGAACTACTCACAGGAGAAGAGTACCATCATACAGCTCTGGTCTTATTACTAACATCTGCAATGCAGCTACAAAGAGATGCAAGTTGGCCATAGAAAGAGGAACCTGACCCCAAATGCGGCCGATTTTGATTCAAAAACAGATTACCAGTTTATTGATTCTATTCTGTCCCTCAAATGGCCAACTGACGTGGCCTAAACAATATCTGCATCCTAAATCCATACAAATATCAATCATCGTTTTATGACTCTTTTGAAAGAAGTGAAGTCTTTACCTGATCAAATATGAAGCGGTTTGCAACACGCTTCACAGTGCTTGCATCAACTGCATCAATCCTTGCAAAAAGCTCAGCAACTGGTATTCTTCGGCCATATGTAAGCAGCTGCAAGAACAATGTAATTGAACATAGAGGGGATAAAAAGAAAGCAACTCACAGAGCAACCTACAGTGCTCAAACAAACATCATGTCTAGATATTTTACCTGACGACCAATGTCCTCAGCAACAGGGCTAGTACCATCAATGTGAAGTTGAACAGAAGATTTCAGCTGAAAGAAAGATATCTGTCAGTGAACTATATAACAACCATGCAGAGTACAATAAAATGATGACAGGGTAATTAGCAGAACAATACATCTGAATAATGAAACCTCATTAACACCCTCAGGGTAAAGTATACAGATGAAAACAAACATTTGCATGCAGACATGAATAGCAAACTCAATTAAAATTTCAATAGTCATGGAGCCATATGACTTGCACTTATTCTTAGCACATCCCAGTATAAAAAATATGGCCAGTGTTTGCTTGTGTTCATGATGTATGAAGCATGATGTAACGTGTACCTTTCAAAATAATAAATTGATGGAGCATTACCAGCCAAATGATCGACTAGTGATATGGCAAATCACAAGAATCGAGTTTTGGGGGGAAATAATATGTGGATTCTTCTTTCCTCAACATCACCGACTTGTACTTCTAGGTTTTGACAGGAAAAAAGGGAATATTCTGTAGTTCTATCCTCATTTAGCTTAGGCAATTTCCAAATGCAAGGTTGAGAACATAAATCACTGCTCAATTAGCTTATGTTTATTAAAATGGAGAAGCTCAAGGCTAAGAATAAAGCAAATTCACTGCAGTAAGGAAGATACCTGATTACGAGCACGAGTAACATCAGCTTCTGAAACACGGTAAGACATCTTGCTTATTTCATACATAATCGCAAAAGCCAAGTCATCCAAGCAATCAGGCTGATTAAAAGAAGTGAAAAAAATGGATGAATATAAACATTTCAATCTCAACAACTAAAGAAATAAAACAAAATCCTGCTCTAGGATTTGTTCCAAAAAGAAAAATAACACAAGATACCTCCAGCAGATTCACAAAGGAGCATTATAAGATTTTAATATAGGTCAATTGGCAGTCATAAATCATATAAGATTGCAATATCACAGCAAAACTAAAGAATGGAAGATGCAAGTCTATTAAAGAGCAGAAAGATGGAGAATGGCATTGGCTCAATGAACATAAATAGTGGCAAGCAAATGTATATACATGATAAAGGGTGTGTTCATGCGAATGGATAGCAGATGCAACGTCTGAAATTATACACTAAATGTGTTTATTATCAATTGATTCTCACATCAAGGACACAGGAATGCGGAATGCACACGCTAAACTTAAACATGATCATAGCATCAGTACCACAACTTAACTGTTTATTCAATGTTGAACATCATTATAAACATGCTTTTGCATTATCCTTGATGAAGTCTTTAATCAAATGAGAAGATATAAATAGAGCAATTAATATCTAATATATGCCATTTATTTATTTCTTCACCAAGATCACTATGATTGTGCATATATCAGACAAAATTCCCCATATTCCATGAAAATAACAATTGAATTTTGCATTCTTCCCTCTTTCCCAGACAACCTTGAAGAGTGGCTCCTTAGTTGAATGAGCACACACTGCATAACCAATATGAAGAGTTTCTTATCAAATGGCCTTAAAGCTTCAAGGCATGCCTCTGTCTTACCAAATTTTTCCTTGTATAGGAATTCGACCACAAAGAATTCTGGTTGATGCTTGGTTAAAGGTTAGTCACTAATTATCAAACTCTGAAGAACATCCCTTAAACCACATAGCCAACGGCCAATAGGAAGGATGAGGCAGTTCCCTGTAAAAAGCATAACCTCAAGACTTCCCAACAATTCATTTTTAAAACAAATTTCAGGGCCTTACAAATGTATGAACATTCACATAAAAACTGGCAACAATAGCTTATGTATCTAAAAGATGAAAAAATCTTATTTGTTTCTTTCCATTCTGTTAAACCAAGAAACTGTTATGGCCTCAATCCACAAGAATATGCTCACACCGACCTCACACATGATTCCAATTCGTAGATCTAAGAACCCTGCAAATCCATCACTACAACCACACCATAAACTGAATTAAAACTTTCCTAAGCATAATTGGTTAGTAAATTAATATTCCAATAACCCAGTCTTGAACCTAGAGTTTCTTATGTTACTGAAAGATGTCTTGCATTGATCCCACTGTTCTCTTTGATTTCGCATTAAGGATGCATATAGGTTTCCTTCCTTGAAGTATTATACAGTTTTCTGGACAGGATTCCTTCATCAAGGACTGTTGATTCCTACAAATAAAAAAAGAAAATTGAAAGAAGACTGCATATTGCCTCTGCATCATGATGGCCATGGGGCAACATCCCAGAATATTTCAAAAGCTATGTGGCTTCATCACCTTATCTTCCATTTAATCAGTGCTTCCAGTACTCCTAAACCTCCTAACTTCAACAATGTACATCTACAGTGCTATATGCATGGTTATGGGAGCTTTAAGAGCAGTTCAAGATCAATAACCACTTTGTCCTTGGAAACTGTCCACATGCTATGCTTCCCTATCTTCAATCAACAAAGCAGATTTGGTCTTAATGAAGAGGTATTGTTATGGACATCACTGACTCCATCGAAGCTCTTGATTTATGTTCCAGTGCGCATTACTGTGTCACTCTTTAGTCCAATTGCCAAATGTAAAGCCAAGTTAGTATAATGGAAGAACATCATAGGGTATGGTGGAGTGCAAGGTTGCATGTCTACAACGAAAAATGAGGGAATTGAAGTTCAAGTTGGATAACGCTTAAAGTTTGAGTTCCAAATTTAGTTTTCACATATTATGAAGATAAAGTGAGAAATAAGAAGCTGGCACCAAGGAAAACAGAAATAAAGAAAAACAAGAAGAGACCAAAAAAACAATTACCATAACCAAAATTTACCCAAAAAACATCTAATCCCTAGTACCCAGGAGAAGGTCATATGAACTGTTAACCCATACTACTACATGGAACAAAATGCTTTAAAGCTTGCTTCCAATCAAAACTCCACCTTACACTACAGGAAAATATGAATTCAACCACGTGCAACAGTCTAATTAAATGACAGGGAACACAGAGGACAAATCATCATACCCATCCACTATAAAATCAACAAACTAACCAATCATAATTAATCAAAGTTTGTTTAAAAAGCAATAGGTTTTATACTGAACTGCTGCATCAAATCCTCATTATTTTAGTATCTCACAAAAACACACATGAAATAAATACAACTTGGTATCTTAAGTAATTGCAATGCAAAATCCATCATCTACATTGGATCACTGAAGTTTTCCCAAAAGGGTTGGATGAAACCTAAACAGATGTAAAAGATCACTGAGAAAAAGGTCATCATGGTACCATTAGCCTGTAGATGACATGAGACTGTGTGATATAGAAGTAATAAACATGAAAATGAAGAGTGTACCCAATGTTATCTAGGAAACTATAGCATTTATAATTAAACAAACCAACACATTCACAAAGTTACAGTGAGTACGTAAATCTGAGTATGTAAGTCCAAAACAAATGAGACAACCATGCCAATGAATCTGCATTAAACTTCATTAAGCACCAGGATAAAACAACTAACCTTGGCAACTGCATAAACACCAAACAGACCGGTATCTTTATAGTTGGTATTGAAAGCCATCATGCTCTCAGCTATTTCACTAATTGCAACCCTTTGTGCAAGCTCTGAGCTGTCAAATTTTATGAGAAATAAATTAGACATAAAATATGAGTGATGAGTCTTTTTACGTATGATTCGATATTAGAAGAATGATAAAGACCCACCCCATGTGCTTTCCACCTCCAGCACTTTTGTTCCAAGAACCTAGCATGGATTGCATGACCATCAAAGCAATAGAATCAGGATCTGTCCAGGATGCTCCACTGAAAGCAACCGCAAATTGTGCAAGTGGAAGATCATCATCTATAATTCTAACCTGAAATCGGACATATAAAAATAATCTTAGAAGCGAATTAGATTTTTGGTAAAGAACCAAAACTTGGAGAAATTTGAAATTAATCTCCAACCTCAGAACCAGTAAAAGCAGCTGGTTCATTCGCAACCAGCTGAGATGCTGTTGTAGGGTCAGCTGAAAGCTTTGTGAACAGCTTCTTCACCTGCTCAACTATATCTTCATGCTTGACAGCACCAGCAGCAGAGATGACCTGCATGTGAAATGCACAGGGATAAATTGTTTGACATTGAAATGAACACAAAAAGTTGTAACTATACATATTAAATGATGCAAACAAGTAAAGAACTATATGTTTACAGAATAATCAAGTAAATAGATAAACCCATATTTGGCTCTGGTGCAGTAAGGTGCCTCACCATTCTAGGAGCTGTATAGTGAGTTGAAATGTAGTTCTTAAGGTGTTCTTTTGTGATTGTCTTTATATTTTGAGCAGGTCCAAGGATTGTTCTGCCCAACGGAGTATATTGGAAAGCTGTTGCATGCAGATGGTCAAAGATAACTTCTTCAGTTTGACCCTCCACCTACATAACAATAAAAGTGAGTCATTATCATAACACTAATTCATTGTACAGTTCTAAAAGTATCGTCGATTACACCTTCTAAAGCAAACAAATAAATGAATAAAAAGTATGCCGTACAAAAAGTAGAAACGCAAAGCATGAATGACCAAACACTTGAATTAATTGAAGTATTGAACAGTGTATGCAAAACATGTTAACCTCTGCAGTGCAATATGCAATACCACTACAATTTAAAAACTATATATATTTATTAAGATGTAGACATATCCAATCATGAGCATATGGTTTTTCTTAGGGAAATGAGTTAATACTGAGACATATATAACTCGTGAGAGAAATTCTTGTAATGAAAAAGAATCCAAAAATGACATTAAGAACTGTGAAGAGTGAGGAAGTGCAAACATAGATGCAGCTTAGATTTGAATTCAACATGTGTGACTACCTCATATACCTTTTTTCTAGACAGGGCTTGAAGTAGACATGATAAAGCAGCTAAGATTTGTATAAGCTTTTGTATGCAGTATGATTTATAATTCTATGTTTTAAAGCACAGAGAACAACAAATTAGAAAACAAAGCCATTATCAAAAGTTATGACTCATATAATTCACTCAAATCACTAAAATTACATGAAACAAAAATAGCTATATAAGAACCAAAATTTGGATCTGAAAGGTATCAAACATCTCATACCCTACCATGGCACGAAATGACTACCAGAATATGAATGTTTAAAAAGTCTCAAACATCTCACAATCTTTACATAATAGGACATAATGAGAAATTATCAAAGAAGACAGATCTCAGAAATACCTGAAATCAACAGTTCAGACTCCTTAGTTATCCAATAAGACTAAAGATTCAGAGACAGGCAGAGATTAGCACCTTTTTTAGATTTCTGGCATCTGTTCCGACCTCATTGTTTTATAAAATGTAATGATACCACTGCAAACAAGTTTCATAAAGAATTGCTAGAGAAGAGTTGGTTTGGTTGCCTATTGCGTTATATAAATTACAACATAATTAGGCAATTTAAACAAGTCATTCTTTCCACAGACACATACATAAATTTATGTAATAAAGTTTGTACATGGGATATACACCTCGAACCTAAGCACGATTATCTCATTCATGGAATCTAAGTTCCATATATTTGCATATACACAGTTTTGTGACTTGATGAATATTCTAATCAATCTAAAACATGCTCCATAAAAAAATTTAAAAAAAAAAAAAAAAAGTTCAGAGTGGGGTACAAGATAACAGTCCAAAACCTTCATAACAAATTTAAATAACTACAGTGTGAGACTGACTTGATGTTTACTGGTCCACAAATCATCAGACCATCAGACCATTTACTGTGCACTCAGGCCTTCATCACACCCAACCATGAAACCATCATCAAGATCTAGCAATAATTTTTAACAAATTATCAGATTCATAATGCATGGGAGGGAGCAAAAAAGTTGAGCACGTTGCCTATGCAACTTCAATACAACTTATGTCTGCTAGAGTGAGAATAATCATAGATGTGGTCAAAATTAAGTAGATTGTGTCTCAGCCAACGATGGGCATCGAGCATCACTTTCTTTATCACATACGATTCACATAAATAACTTGCACTGGTCTCAACTGTAGCCCACCACCATTTGCACGAGATAAACAGAGATGAATTTGCTAATATAAACTAGGTAGATTATAATTTATATCTTATAATTTATATCATAAATATCCAATACAAACAGGACTCAAAATCAATACTTTGCACTTTGCAGAAGCAACTACTTCCAGCGCTATATAGGACGAAAATCGTTAGCTTGTTACATTAACATAGCTTTAATCATGTTAATATTTCAAAAACCAATAACTGGAAGAAAAAGAAGAAACAACTAGACGGCTAACAATAATTCCAAAACAAAATGGATCAACAGACTTTTTCAATAATAAAAAAAAAAAATCAATTTTTACGCATCAAAAACAAATCGAGAAAGTCAAAAGAGAAAAAAAAAGGGAGGGGTAAGAGTATATACCTCTTCCATCTCACGAAGGATAACATCGCGCTCCCGATTGATCCGGTTTTCGTCAAAACACGAGTTCTGGAGAATGTCGGCGAGGATCTCGAGCGCCTTGGGAACGTCCTGGTCCATCACCTTGGCGTAGTAGGTGGTCTGCTCTCTGGAGGTGTAGGCGTTGAGATGGCCCCCCATGTTCTCGATCTCCTCCTCGAGCTGCCTCACCGTCCGATCGGCGGTACCCTTGAAGATCATGTGCTCGAGGAAGTGGGCCGTGCCGTTGGTCTCGTCGGTCTCGAAGCGGCTGCCAGCGTCGATCCAGACGCCGACAGTGGCAGTGCGGGAAGCAAGGGTGGACTCTGTAGCGACGCGGAGACCATTGGGGAGGGTGGTGACGCGGGTCTCCGGGGCGACGAGGATCGGGGTGTGGTCAGCGAGGGCGGGGTGGGGAGAGGAGTAGCGAAGGAAGCGGGGGTCAGGATTGTCGACGCGCTGGATCTTGGCGCTGACGGCGCGGACGAGGAGGTCGTAGTGCATGACGGGGGGCCGCTGGTGGACGGGACGGCGGCGGAGGGGGTGCCCGCGGCGGCGGGGACAGTAGAGGCGGATCGTGAGAGGTGAACGAGGGGAAGGCGGCGGCGGCCAAGCGTGAGGAGCTTCCGGATCGCCATTTTTGCTCGAGTTGTGGATGGAATTTGGGGTTAGGGTTTGGAGGAGAGGGGACGGAGCAGAAGAAGTGATGAAGCCGCCGCGAGTTAAAATGACAGGAGAGAAGGGAAGGGAGTTAGGGAGATATATGGCGGATTTTTTACCTAAACAAGATTTATTTTTTAAAAAAAATAACGAAAATAACGTCCTTCTCCAAATATTTATTAAAATACCTTCTGAAATAAAATCGTAAATAATTTTGTATACTAACTCACCACCTTACATGCCATCTGAAGAGTAGAACCAACATCAAAAATTTATCCTATGAGTCACCTACCATACGGTGACTCATAAAATCATCCTACCATACGACGATTAAGATCCTCACTAAACTCCCAACTAAGTCCCTCCCTCCCTCCCCTCTCTTCATCACTTAGAAAAAAACTAATCTTCGCCCCTCCCCACGCGATCCCAACTTCCCTCTTGGTCCCCGACGTGAGAACCCCCTCCCTCTCTCTCTTAGTCTCCGATGCGGGAAATCGCCCTCCCTTTCTCTCTCGATCCTCGACACGATAACCCCCCGATGCGAGAAACCCCCCTCTCTCCCTCTCCCTCTCAGTCTCCGATGCGAGAACCCCTCTCTCTCTCCCTCTTGATCCCCGACGGCCCTCCCTCCTCCTCTCGGCCCGCCTCCCCTCCTCCTCCCTGACGTATCGCCGCCCCTCTCTCCTCCTCTCGGCGATCTCCGACGCCCCTCCCTGCCCCCTTCTCTCCTCTCGGTGGTCCCTGGCACCCCTCCCTCCCTGCCGACGATCCTCGGGGCCCTCCCGCCCCCCTCTCTCCTCCTCTCGACAGTCCCTAGTACGCCGCCCCACCCCCATCTAGAGGGGTATGCAGGTACCTTTTTTTTATTTTTATGATTTTATTTTTTATATAAATTATAAATTTATTTATTCAAATGGACTGTTTAGAAGATACGTAATTTTCTCTAAATAATATTAATTTATAAATAAATTATTAAAATAATTTTTTATTTAATCATTTATTTTTAAAAATTTTATATTGCATAGAACCATAGATACGTCTTTTGATTAATATACATATTCTAAGACATCCATATATTTATATTTTTTTGTATGAATAGGAGAAGTATATACATTGATCAATTGACTATCCAGTTTGGACAGTTTAGAAATTGTAATTAATTTTATAGGTAATTACAGTAATTAAACGATGCATTATAGGGATCGAAAAAAATTTCAAACAGTATTTTTCTTTAGTTCTCCTCACATATTTTTAGCCGTATGGAGAGAATTAAGAAAAAATACTGTCGAAATTTCTTTCAGCCCCTGTTGCACATCGTTTGATTACTATAATTATCTATATAATTAATGTAATTTTTGAATGAGATAGAACCTTCTATACCTATTAGTTGATGATATAATGGATTTATTATGTAAGTCATTTTAAATGTTAAGTACTTCCACCTAGTGAGCATATGTTCATATGTTCATGCAGTTACTTCTCACAATAATTTCCAACAAAATGGATCCAAGTCTTATTACTGTTATCTTTCATTGGAATGGAAGGATCAGTCGTGATGCTAACGGGGTATATTATGATAGTGGAAGGATTCAGATGACCATGGTAGACTGTAATACAATATACCAAGAACCTATGTGAGTCTGCTATGCTGTCACCGGATGAAACCTTAATCATTGTGAAGTTTTTCTAGTATGTAGATTTTTGATTCATACTGATGGACAGTATTTGATTGTACCTATTAAAGATGATCATAACACAAATACCGTCTTGGACATCCCATCGTAAGAGATTTTTCTAGCGGTTGAGATTTTCATTGAGCTAGCAGCAATAGGAGTTTTGGATGGTGGTGAACAACATGTGAGTGTGTCTAAGATTATATCTGCCCCACTTGCACAGTCAATGATAGGGGGATCTCAACCTGATGTAGCTCCAATGGTCGATAAAGCTGGATATGAGTATAGAGGCTCCTCTATATGTACCGTTGGTGGACTAGCAGCTTCTATAACTGATAGTTCTTAGTACATGATAGGTGCAAAGTCTGCATATCAATATCCATATAACATCGCATTTGATGATACAGGGGTTGGCCCTAGTTATGTGGCAGCTACCGTGGAGCATGTGGAGCACAAATCTTACGACTCTGTACTATTTAATCAACCACATACAACATATTCCGAATTTGAAAGATTGAAAACCGCAATGGCCGATATAACTTTATTTCAAAATGAAGCCGCTGTTAGTTATGATCTTAATCCTACTGATGATGAAGATGAAGATGATGATGCAGAGTCTGATGGCAGTGAAAGTGGAGAGTCTAGTGCAGAAGCGGATGTCCCACCACATGAAGCACCTTTTATTTTTGAATTTGAGCTAGTTGATGCATCCGACGATGATGAGGCTACATCCCATAGAGCATTGTCAGAACATTCATTCTTTGGTGGAAATGGAGAGTTAAGAAAGAAAATGATATTCGGATCGAAAGAACAAGTCCAACGTGTCGTGAAACAATATGCCATTCGCATCCATCATCTTTTCAAAGTCATCGAGTCAGATAGAGTTAAATGAAGTGTCATATGTAAACAGTCTGATACTTATAGTTGGCATCTCCTTCAGATCAAAATACAGTGATGGAAGATTACGATATATAAAGGGTTATATACATGTTTGAATACAGATGTGATGCAAAATTATCCAGAGCTTGATACATACATGATTGTCGATATCATTAGAGGATCAGTTAGGATAGAGATATCTATATCCATATCAACCTGTCATATTTATGTATGTGATACATGATAGTGCGAGGCATCTTATAGAAAGACGTGGATAGTTAAACAACTTATTATGGGTGAGCTATTTGGAGATTAGATAGAGTCCTATAACACATTGGGTCCTTGGCTAGCTACAGTTTGTCATGCCAATGAGGGAACCATGGTAGATTTTATAAAATTTTCTACAACAGAGGCAAATACAGAGATATTTCATCAAATTTTTTGGATATTTGGTTCATGCATTCAGAGGTTTTCAGTTCTGCCCTTCACTGATTAGTATCGATGCAATGCATTTATATGATCGATATAAGGGTACTCTCATGATAAATGTGAGAAGGGATGGAAATGAGAGTATCTATCCTCTAACATTTGCCATTTGTGAAGGTGAGAGATATAGTAGTTGGTCATAATTTTTATAGTGTTTGCACTATTATATAGCACGTGACCATATAGGGATTGGCATAATTTCAGACTGGTACAAAGGAATATAAGCTACTATTTCAGATGAATCTATTAGATGGACAGCACGATATGAGTATCATAGATTATGTCTTAAACATATTAAAGCTAACCTAAACGGTCGATTCCATGATACTGTATTTTTAACTTATTTCCGTCAAACTGCAAAGCAAAATCAATCCTGAAAGTTTGATCAAAGCATGCAACACATTAAGAGAACATGGTCCAATTGCTTCCAATATCTGAAATCATATCCATTTAATGATTTGAGTAAATGGTCGATGGTGCATGACACAGGTGGATGTAGATATAAAATAATAAATACCAATCTATCTGAAAGCTTCAATAAAGTGTTAAAGGAGACTCAGTCATTACTCATTACCAGTCTTGTTCATCTTTCCTTCAAATGCTTGTCGAAGTGGTTTAGCATCAGATTGCAATTGTAGCATGGAGAAGGGAGGTTGACAAGATATTCACCAATAAAATTAGATAAAAGTAAATGGACGCCAGCTGAAAGCAAGGGAGCATTGTGTGGTTAAGTACAATAACCAATCAGATTTGTATGAGATTCGATTGAGATAAAGGTATTATAACCCCGATGAATCTAAATACACAAATAGTCGAATTAGAGGCACGCACATGCACATATCGAAAGTGACAGCTATTGTATTACCAATGCTCCTACTTGTTTGCTGCATGTGCTAGTAAGAACTTGGACTGGAAGCAGTTTATTGATGACTGTTATACTATTACACATTATAAGCAGTCATATACACCTATCTTCCATCCCCCAAAGAGTTCATATTATTTGCCTAAGTGGACTGCACCCAGACTCATACCGTACTCATCCATAAAAAGACAAAAAAAGGATATCCACAATCAAAGAAGATCTGAAATGATATGGACGCAATGGAGCATCAAAATTTTGTATGGTGTGGATTATGTAAGGAGATAGGGCACCATCGGCACAGATGCCCTCAATGACGTTGATTTATGTATTTGTTCATATTTTGTAGACTGACTTTATATATCATTTGTATTTTTTTTAAATATTTTGGTTATGTAATCATGTCGTGTAAATATTTTTCAAATTATCCTATGTATCATTTGTGTTGCTTATGATCTTTGATATTTCTGGGTAGTAAGATAATTTTTTTATTTTATACCTTAGACATGGTAGGTTCAAACTCCAATGTTCACTCGAGACCGACAGACCCTACCGTATTGTATCTCCAGACTCGATACCGTAGTGATCTTATATATTCTGAGAAAGACATGGGGCCCCTACATTATAGATATAGAGGTTCGACTGCTATGCGCGCCTGACGGCTATATGAGAAGATCCAGAAGTATCTTAGTCTGGCTGGTTTTTATAGAGTATTTAGAGTATGTGATGTACAGCTAGATTAGGCCTTCATCACAATCATGGTAGAGTGATGGCATCAGGAGACACACTTTCACCTGTATGTCGGGGAGGCGAGATCACATTGGAGGACGTTGTTGTTCTTCTTGGATTATGGATGCACGGGCCTGCCATCATCGGTACTGTGAGAATCATCTGATCGGATCAATGTGAGGAGTTATTTGGGATGAGACCGTCAGAGTCGATGTTGTCGGGATCTTTGCTGATATTTCACTGGCTTTGTGACATGATCCACCACTTGTCGAATGATGCGGATGATGAGACCGTGTAGGGGCATGCTCGAGCATTTATTCTTTGCCTTATTGGTGGCCATCTGTTCATCGATAAGTCCGATTCTTATGTGCAGTTGCTGTACTTATCCTTGCTACGTGATCTCCACGCATGTGGATAGATGAGTTGGGGGAGCGCTATCTTAACTTTCTTGTATTGCAAGCTCTACAGGGCCACCAAACCAGATATACGTAAGATAGCTGGACCGTTAATGTTGCTACAGCTTTGGATGTGGGAGCATTTGTATGTTGGACGGTCAGATAGAGTGCTTCTCAGGGTATGAGCCCACCAGCCGACGGTGAGAAGTGATGTAGTAGGACATGACCTGTTAGATAAGGATGACGTTGGTTTTGAGGGCCCATTTGGCAGCATACAGCACAACCAGATTGATCCACTGGGATGTAGGTATGTAATCAGTATCACTGATTTTGTATGGTAAATAACTACACATTTTAGCATAATAATATATTGACTTTGTTTTGGATAGATTGAGGACTCGACTGATTGATGCTAGCAATCCGATGTCGCACACAGTCATATACTATAGAGATCAGCTTGACCAGCAGCACGATGATTAGATGGTGTGGATGCCTTATACACCGGAGATATTAGCAGTATTGCTCAAGGTATGTCGATCAGACCAGCATGTATAATGAACACGCGCACCTCTAATTTGCTTCAACATCATAAAGGTCTATTGTCCAAAATGCGTAAGCGATAGTTTGGCATGCATCAGGGTACCCCCCACCATGTGACACTCACAATGGTCTCCATAGTTTGGATCGATGAGGACGGCATCGCCACGATTGGCGTACAGAGCATTGGGATCATATTGACGCATGGGAGCGGTAGAAGGATTTGATTGTGGATGGCCGACCCATGCTCCCATGATAAATTATTATGATCCATATCTGATGTGGTATAGAAGCATCACTAGGCGATTCATCTCGCCATTGATGAGTGAGTGGTCTGAGATGAGGTTTCATCCTTTGAACAACGTGATGGACATTGTGATAAGTAATTTTACTTTTGCCCCACTTTATTATGTTGTTATTGTTATACTTAAGAAATCTGATAAGTAAGCACCTACAATCATGCATGAAGGCGCCCGAAGGTTTTGTTCTCTATCCCACATCCTCTTCTTCCTCCTTCATTCATTCACAGAATAGGGATTAATAAATTAACAAAATTTAAACCTAAAATTGGAGGAAAAAAAATTTGTACTTCATGCATGATTGTAGGCGACTACAATCATGCATGAAGATGCATTTTTGAAGATTTTTTTCTCCAACCCACGTCCTCTGCCTTCTTCATTCATCCAAGGTTAATAAATCAACAAAAGAACCTAAAATGAAGGTGCCTACATGGAGAATGTAGGCGCCTATATGCTCCATGTAGGCGCCTGGAGCATATAGGCACCTACATGGAGCATGTAGGCGCCCACATGCTCCATGTAGGTGCCTGGAGCATGTAGGCGCCTACATGCTCCGTGTAGGTGCCTTCATTTCAAGTTTTTTCGATAATTTCTGTAATTTTATTTTTAAGTTTTGTTGATTTGTTAACCCCTATTCCATGAATAAAGAAAGAAGAAGAGGATGCGGATCTCCTATTCCATGGAGAAAAAAAATCTTTAGGAATACACCTTCATGAAGGTGGATAAAAGTTATTTTTTTCATGTAAAAAAAGGATAACCTTTCTTTACACAAATCCAATCCACTTTAGATCGCCCATGCACAGCTTTGAAAGCTGTCCGATATCTATCATGGTGAAGAGATAACAATAGATGATAGTAGTTTGTGGGCAAAAAAGCTCCTTCATAATAGCAAACCACTCCGGACCGTCTTCCGGTAATGTCCCCCCCACCCATGCTTCCTCTCTTCTTCTCTTTCTCCCAACCCACGATCGCTGTCTTCCGATAACCCCCCAACTCGCACCTCCTCTCTTCTTCTCTCTCTCCCGTGGTCACCATCTCATCTCCTCTTAAGTCGAGTTTTTCATCTTGTGGCTGCCATCTCCTCTCCTCTCAAAACCCCCACCGACCATTAGTGAATATTTTTTTATGTTGTTTCTCATTGTTTGTGTTTATATTGAAAGGATAAACACAAACTGCAAATAATCTTGGATAGGATAAATATTTCATCGATGATAAACAATAAGAGAGGAGGATAAACATTAAGTCCTGTAAAAATAAACACAAACTATCGAAGGATAAATACAAACTCTAAATAATAAACAGAAACTGTGAATAATAAACACAAATAGACTGCGAATAAACATAAATTCTGTGTAGATAAACAGAAACTATATTTAATAAATATAAATTTTATGTCGATAAATAAAAATTTTTCAGAATAAACATAAATTCGAGGTTCAAAAGTTAAGTGATCCTAGGATCCATCCACGATAAACAACAACAACAACAAAAGAGAAAGAGAGAAGGATAAACATTAAGTCCTATGAAAAAATAAACATAAACTATCAAAAAATAAATATAAATTTCAAATAATAAAAAAATTATAAATAATAAACACAGAGTGACTCTGTACAGATAAATAAAAACTGTAAATAATAAACGCAAACTCTGTGTCGATAAACAAAAATTTTTCAGGATAAACACAAATCTGAATTGGGCTTTGATTAGAATTTCTGTTTATTATTTGAAGTTTGTGTTTATTATTTAAAATTTATATTTATCCTCCGATAGTTTGTATTTATTTCTGTAAAACTTAGTGATTATCCTCCTTCCTCTCTTGTTGTTTATCATGGTGGATCAGGATCACTCGATGAGTTTGTGTTTATCCTGAGAAGTTTCTGTTTATCGGTACAGAGTTTGTATTTATTATTCATATTTTTTATTTATTATTTAAAATTTATATTTATTATTTAAAATTTTTATTTATTATTTGAAGTTTGTGTTTATCTTCAGATAGTTTATATTTATTTGGATAGGACTTAGTGTTTATCATCTTCTCTTGTGTTTTATCCTAGATGGGTCATGGGATCACTCAACTTTTAAATTTCGAGTTTCTGTTTATTCTAAAAAATTTTTGTTTATCGACATGAAGTTTGCGTTTATTATTCGTAGTTTCGGTTTGACATAAAGGTCCGAATTATGACCCAACCTGAAGAGCCAACATTGTGATCCTAATGAAATTATTTGTGAGGTCTGTGGTGTTTATCTTGAAAAGTTTCAGTTTATCAACATTTTATTATGCAGACTGCTATCATCTATCATCATGACGGATTTTGAACAGCTTTCAAAGTTGTGCATGAGCACCTTTAGCCTTCATGAATATTTTTTTTTATCTTCATGGAATAGAGGACCCACGTCCTCTTCTTTCTCTTTCTTCATTCACGAAATAGGGTTAATAAATCAACAAAATTTAAGCCTGAAATTGAAGAGATTGACAAAGGAAGCTGGAAGGATTCATGAAAGAAACTGAAAAGATTCATAAAGACGCCTTCAGATATCTCCTCACTTCATCGCGTGTAGGTGCCTACATGTGAATTGTAGGCGCCTACAATGAAGGTGCCTCCTCTCTTTGTCGCATGTAGGTGCTTACATGTGAATTGTATGCACCTACAATTCATGTAGATGCCTACATGCGGAGGAGGCCGTCGGCAAGGCGGTGGAGGCCAGCGACGGTGCAGCCAGACCCGACGGACGTGCGAACACTTCATCTAGGAGCATGTAGCACCTATATATGAATTGTAGGCACCTACGAGTGAATTATAGGCACCTACAATTTACTACAATTCATGAAGGCATCTACATATGAGAGGAGGCCATCGACGGAGCAGCCAAGCCTGGCGGATGCACGAGCACCTCGTCTAGGAGCATGTAACATCTATATGTGGATTGTAGGTACCTATATGTGAATTGTAAACACCTAAAATTGATGTAGATGCCTACAATTGAATTGTAGGCACCTACATGCAGAGGCCTCCACCGACGACGGCATAGCCAAGTCCGACGGATACACGAGCTCCTCACTTAGGAGCATATAAGTGCCTACATGTGGAGGAGACTGCCGGCGAGACAACGGAGGCCAGCGACGAACCAACGAGCGCCGACAGTGGTGCAGTCAGATCCGACAGACGCACGACGTCTCGTCTAGGAGCATGTGGTGCCTACAAGTAAATTGTAAGTACCTACAAATGAATTGTAGGCACTTACATGAATTGTAAGTGCGTATATGTGAATTGTAGGTGCCTACAATTGAATTGCAGGCACCTACAATTCATATAAGCACCTACATGTGGAGGAGGCTACCGACAGGATGACGAAGGTCGACGATGGATCGATGGAGGCTGACGGTGGTGCAGCCAGGTCCGACATACATGCGACGCCTCACCCATGAGCATGTAGCACCTACATGTGAATTTTAGGTGCCGACAATTCAATTGTAGGTGTCTACAAATGAATTATAGGAGCCTATAATTTACATGTAGGTGCCTACATGCTCCATGTAGGTGAGACACGCATGTCTGCCAAACCTGGATACGCCACCGCGGCTTCCGTCGGTCCACCACACCCCGTAGGCTGTGCCACATGCTTCGGACTTCTTTTGCATGTATCTTCACCGTCTGTACTTTATTTGAAATTTTCTTGACTCGTTGGACTGGAGGGGGGTGCGGGGCGGCCATATCTCTCCATCAAATTTTTTTGGTTTTTACGGTGAATGAAGATACCTTCGTGAAGGCATCTTCAATACTGTAGCATAATGGGAGGGGGAGGGTGGAGTCGCATCACAGTCAATACGCACTTTCTCCGTCACGTCTCTCTTATTTTTTTTAAACAATACCAGATCAGCTAATGGGCGAGGGAAGTCCTTCGTTTATATTTTAGGAAAGTCTTACAGATGCACGCCGATCTAATGGTCGGAGAGTCAACCGGATATAGGTTGAAATCCGATCGACGGGAGCCGAGTCTATCTCTATCACATACACACATACATACATATATATAAATACATATACATACATACATACACATATAAAAATATATATACATGCATGCATACATAGATACAACATACATATATGCACACACACCCATGCACACACCCCCCCAAATACATACGTACATATATAAATAAATAAATAAATATATATATGTATATATACATACATATATATATATATGTATGTATGTATATATATATATATACATACATCATAATATATATATATAATTAATATATTATATATATATATATATATATATATATATATATATATATATATATATATATTATATATATATATACATACATACATACATACATATATATATATATAATATATATATATATATATATATAATATATATATATATACATATATATATATATATATAATATATATATATATATATA